>NW_027098964.1:1976780-2198840 GCF_037042795.1 Molothrus aeneus | reverse complement strand
GGTCCCCGGGGTGGATTTGGGGTCTCTGAGGAGAATTTTGGGGTCCCTGGGGGGATTTTGGGGTCCCTGACCCCCCCCTTTTTGCCCCCCCAGGTGCAGGGGCTGGGGCCCCGCCTGCGCCTGACTTTGGGGGTGCTGCTGCCCGGGGGGCCCCCCCGACCCCCAACCTGGTGCTGCTGCTGCGCTGCCACCCCCCCCCGAAACGGCTGCAGCCCCCCTGCATCAAGGTACCCAAAAATACCAAAATAACCCCAAAATACCCCAAAAATACCCAAAATAACCCAAAAATACCCCAAAAATACCCCCCGAAATGGCTGCAGCCCCCCTGCATCAAGGTACCCAAAAATACCCAAAAATACCCAAAATAACCCAAAATAACCCCAAAAATACCCAAAATAACCCAAAAATCCCATTTCGAAATGGCTGCAGCCCCCCTGCATCAGGGTACCCAAAAATACCCAAAAATACCCAAAATAGCCCCAAAATACCCAAAAATACCCAAAATAACCCCAAAATAACCCCAAAAATATCCAAAATAGCCCAAAAACACCCCAAAATACCCAAAATAACCCCAAAACCACCCCATAATAACCCAAAATAACCCCAAAAATTCCCCCCCCTAATGGCTGCAGCCCCCCTGCATCAAGGTACCCGAAAATACCCCAAAAATACCCAAAAATACCCCCAAAATACCCCAAAACATCCCCAAATCCCTCAAAATCCCCCAAAATCCCCAATTTAGGTTCCTCCCCTAATTTGGAAACTTTCCCACAATTTGCTCCTTCCCCAATTATTGGAATTTCTTCCCCAACTTTTGGGATTTCTTTCCCAGATTTTTAGGATTTCCCTCTGATTTTTGGGGTCTCTCTCTCCCATTTTTGGGGTCTCTCATAATTTTTGGAATTTTTTCTCCATTTTTGGGGATTTTTTTTCCCCTGTTTTGGGGGGGGTTTTCCCCATTTTTGGGGTCTCTCTCTCTCTCCTGATTTTTAGGATTTCTTCTCCCATTTTTGGGATTTCTTTTCCCGATTTTTTGGATTTTTTCCCCGATTTTTGGGTTTTTTCCCATTTTTTGGGATTTCTTTTCCCGGTTTTGGGGATTTTCCCCCATTTTTTGGGGTCTCTCCCCCCCCAGGTGCCGCTGCTGCTGCCGGGGCTGCGGCTCCTGTTCGGGACCTGCTGGAGCCGGGGGGGGCCCGGGGAGGCTGCAGGTGAGGGGGGGGGGGGGGACACCTGGGGACACCTGGGGACACCTGGGACAATGGGGACACCTGGGACAACACCTGGGATACACCTGGGGACAACTGGGGACACACCTGGGGACACCTGGGGGACAGATGGACACACCTGGGACACACCTGGGACACACCTGGGGACACCTGGGGACAGATGGGGACACCTGGGGACACCTGGGGACAGATGGACACACCTGGGACACACCTGGGGACACCTGGGGACAGATGGACACACCTGGGGACACCTGGGGACACGGGGGGGGGGGGTCAGGACACACCTGGGGACACCTGGGACACACCTGGAGACACTTGGGGACAACTGGGACACACCTGGGACACACCTGGAGACACTTGGGGACAACTGGACACACCTGGGGGGTCAGACACACCTGGGGGGTCACACGGTGCCCTCCCCTCCCCCCAGGTGCTGGTGCTGTGCCCAGGCCGGGAGAGGGCCGGTGCTGACGGCACAGGTGGGGCTGCCCCCCGTGGCCACCTGAGAGCACCTGGGGACACCTGGGGACACCTGGGGACACCTGAGAGCACCTGGGGACACCTGGGACACCTGAGAGCACCTGGGACACCTGAGAGCACCTGGGGACACCTGGGACACCTGAGACACCGGGGACACCTGGGGACACCTGGAACACCTGAGAGCACCTGGGACACCTGAGACACCTGGGACACCTGAGAGCACCTGGGGACACCTGAGAGCACCTGAGAGCACCTGGGGACACCTGGGACACCTGGGACACCTGAGGAACACCTGTGGCACCTGCACCTGGCACTGGGTCATCTGTGCCACCCCTGTCCCTTGTCACCGGCACCTGGCACCGTGCCAGCCCTCACCTGGGTCACACCTGTGACTCCTCAGTGTCACCTGGGTCACACCTGTCATCCCTCACCTGTGTCACCTCTCCCTGGTGTCACCTTTGTCCCCTCCCCAGTGTCACCTGTGTCACACCAGTGTCACACCTGTCATCCTCACCTGTGTCCCCTCCCCAGTGTCACACCTGTGTCACACCTGTGTCACACCTGTGTCACACCTGTCCCCTCACCTGTGTCACCTCCCCAGTGTCACACCTGTGTCACACCTGTGTCACACCTGTCCCCTCACCTGTATCACACCTGTGTCACCTCCCCAGTGTCACAACCTGTGTCACACCTGTGTCACACCTGTCCCCTCACCTGTGTCACACCTGTGTCACACCTGTGTCCCCTCCCCAGTGTCACACCTGTGTCACACCTGTCCCCTCCCCCCGTGTCCCCAATAAAGCTCCCGGTGCTGCAGCCCTGGCTCGTTGGGGGAGGGGCGGCCCCAGTGCCCCCAGTGTCACATCCCAGTGCCCCCAGTACCCCCCCCCCCATCCCAGTGCCCCCAGTACCCCCCCCACCCATCCCAGTGCCCCCACTGCCCCCCCCACCCATCCCAGTGCTCCCAGTACCCCCCCCACCCATCCCAGTGCCCCCAGTACCCCCCCCACACCCATCCCAGTGCTCCCAGTACCCCCCCCACACCCATCCCAGTGCCCCCACTGCCCCCCCCACCCATCCCAGTGCCCCCAGTGTCACATCCCAGTGCCCCCACTGCCCCCCACCCATCCCAGTGCTCCCAGTACCCCCCCACCCATCCCAGTGCTCCCAGTACCCCCCCACAACCCATCCCAGTGCCCCCAGTACCCCCCCCCCACCCATCCCAGTGCCCCAGTACCCCCCCCACACCCATCCCAGTGCCCCCAGTACCCCCCCCACACCCATCCCAGTGCTCCCAGTACCCCCCCCACCCATCCCAGTGCCCCCAGTGCCCCCAGCCCGGCACTGGTGCCATTTGTCTTTATTGAGCCACGACACAACCCCAGCGGGGGCTGAACTGGGACAAACTGGGACCGACTGGAGCCGCCCCCCCCCTCCCCCCCGCTCCCCAAATCGGGGTCATTGCGGCAGCCGGGGGGGAGGGGCAGGGCGGGGGGTCCCCAAAATCCGGTGGGGGGGGTCCCAGAAATCCCGGAGGGGCCCCAGGGGAGTTGGGGGGACCCCGGAGTTTGGGGGGGTCCCAAAATACAGGGGGGGTCCCAAAGTCCGGGGGGGAGTCCCCAAAATCCGGGGCAGTTGAGGGGACCCCGGAGTTTGGGGGGGTCTCAGGGGTCCCCAATTCCGGGGAGGGTCTGGGGGGGTTCCCAGAATCCGAGGGGGGATTGGGGGGACCCCGGAGTTTGAGGGGGGCTCGGGGGGGGTCCCCAAAATCCAGCGGGTCCCAAAACCGTGGGGGGGTCCCAGAATCCGGGGGGTCCCAGAATCCGGGAGGGTCCCCAAATCCAGGAGGGTCTCGGTTCCAGCGGCGGGGGGGTCCCGGGGGTGCCCCCCTCAGAAGCTCACCAGTGTGTACACCATACTGGGGGGGAGGGAGGGGCACACTGGGGCTCCCAGTACGGCCCAGTTCAGACCAGTGCCCCACCCCATCCTCATCCCAGTTCAGCCCAGTGCTCCCAGTGCCCCCCAGTCCATCCCAGTCCATCCCAGTGCCCCCCAGTCCATCCCAGTGCCCCCCAGTCCCATCCCAGTGCTCTCCCACTCCCCTCACACGCCCCCCAAATCTCTTCCCAGTCCATTCCAGTCCCTCCCAGTGCCCCCCAGTCCCTCCAGCGCCCTCACCTGTACAGGTAGCAGAAGGACAGCAGGTAGAAGGCCAGTTTGCACCAGTCCCCCCCAGTTTGCACCAGTCCCCCCAGTTTGCCCCAGTTCCCCCAGCTCCCAGCCCCTCTCCCAGCCCCTGTCCCAGCCCCTGTCCCAGTCCCTCGAGTCCATCCCAGTCCATTCCCAGTCCTCCCAGCCCCTCTCCCAGTCCATCCCAGTCCCTCCCAGCCCCTCCCAGTCCCTCCCAGCCCCCTCCAGCCCCTCTCCCAGTCCCTCCCAGTCCCTCCCAGTCCCTCCCAGTCCCTCCCAGTTGCTCCCAATCCCTCCCAGTCTCTCCCAGTCCCTCCAGTCCCTCCCAGTCGCTCCCCAGTCCCCAGCTCACCTGTACAGGTAGTAGAAGAAGGAGAGCAGGTAAAAGGCCAGTTTGCACCAGGCCTCCTTCTGGCAGTAGCCAGGATGTCGGCGTCCATGATGGACACGGCGTCAAAGAGACCCTCGGAGCCGTCGGCCGGGCGGTGGAAGTACCTGGGGACAGCGGGGGGACATTGGGGACACCGGGGGGACATTGGGGGACACCGTGGGGGTTATGGGAGCGGGTGGGACACGGCGTCCAAGGGCACCTCAGAGCTGTGGGATGGGCAGTGGAAATACCTGGGACACTCTGGGGACACTCTGGGGACACCTCTGGGGACATCGGGGACACATCGGGGACACATCGGGGACATCCCCCCCACACACACCCCCCGGTGACACCCCCAGACTCCCCCGGCACCCCCAGAGCTGCTGCAGCAGCAGGGCTGGGTCTGACCCTGGTGTCACCCAGAGCCTTGGGGACCCCCAAACCCCCCAGGACCCCCAGACTGCCCCCAGTACCTGCAGGGGTGGTAGAGCAGCAGGGGCAGGTTCAGCCCCAGCGTCACCCAGAGCCCTGGTACCCCCCGTGCCCCCTGAACCCCCAATGCCCCCCCAATGCCCCCCCGTGCCCCCTGAACCCCCAATGCCCCCCGTGCCCCCTGATCCCCCCAGTGCCCCCCGTGCCCCCCGTGCCCCCTGAACCCCCAATGCCCCCCATGCCCCAATGCCCCCTGATCCCCCCAATGCCCCCGTGCCCCCCGTGCCCCCCGTGCCCCTGAACCCCCAATGCCCCCTGAACCCCCAATGCCCCCCGTGCCCCCCATGCCCCCCGTGCCCCCCGGTACCTCCAGAGGTGGTAGAGCAGCAGGGCAGGTTCAGCCCCAGCGTCACCCACTCGGCCGCGCACAGGAACATGAGGCAGAAGAGCCCGTGGATGCAGTACTCGGGCACCACCAGCTGGGGGCGACAGCGGCACACACCGACCGTCACCGGGGCACCCCAGTGTCCCCAAAGGCCACCCCATTGTCACCAGGGCCACCCCAACTGTCACCGGGGCCACCACACTGTCCGCAAGGCCATCCCAACTGTCCCCAGGGCCACCCCCTGGCAGTGACACCGTGACATCCCATTGTGTCCCCAGGGCCACCCCATTGTCCCCAGGGCCACCCCATTGTCCCCAGGGCCGCCCCCTGGCAGCAGCACCGCGACATTCCACCGTGTCACCAGAGCCACCCCAGCTGTCCCCAAAGGTCACCCCATTGTCCCCAGGGCCACTCCCAGCAATACTCGGCACCACCACCAGGGGGCGACGCCGCTGACAGCCCCAAGCCACGCCCCCTGCCCCAGGCCCCGCCCACCCCGCGCCCCCTTATTCGGGGGGGGCGTTCAGTTTTTTGGGGGGTTTCAGTATTTTGGGGGTTTTTAAATGGGGGGTTTGACATGGCAGGTTCAGATTTTGGGGTTTTCAGTTGGGGGGGGTCAGTTTTTGGGGGGGGTTTATTTTGGGGAGGGGTCACTTTTTTGGGGGGGTTCAATTAGGGGGGTTCAGTTTTTTTGGGGGGGTGTTCAGTATTTTGGGGGGAGTTCAATATTTTTCGGGGGATTCAATATTTTTAGGGGGGGAGTTCAGTATTTTTTGGAGTGTGCTCAGTATTTTTTAGGGGGGGTTCAGTATTTTGGGGGGGTTACGTATTTTTGGGGGGATATTTCAGTATTTTGGGGGGGTTCAGTATTTTGGGGGGTTCAGTATTTTGGGGGGATATTTCAGTATTTTGGGGGGGTTCAGTATTTTGGGGGGATATTTCAGTATTTTTGGGGGGATATTTCAGTATTTTGGGGGATATTTCAGTATTTTAGGGGGGATATTTCAGTATTTTGGGGGGGTTCAGTATTTTTGGGGGGATATTTCAGTATTTTGGGGGGATATTTCAGTATTTTAGGGGGATATTTCAGTATTTTGGGGGGATATTTCAGTATTTTGGGGGGGTTCAGTATTTTGGGGGGTTCAGTATTTTGGGGGATATTTCAGTATTTTGGGGGGATATTTCATTATTTTGGGGGATTATTTCAGTATTTTTGGGGGGATATTTCAGTATTTTGGGGGGGATTATTTCAGTATTTTGGGGGTCCCCACCTTGCGCAGGAGGCAGCAAATCTCTCGATGTTTTTTAACCGTTCGCGCTGGGGGGGGGGGGTGAAATAAATTGGGGGGGGGGTCAGGAGGGGTCCCCAAAGCCCTGGAGACCCCCAAGCCCCCCCCAAGGCCCCTCCCTGTGTTTGGGGGGGGCTGGCCGCCCCTCCCCCCCCCCAGAGCAGTTTTGGGGTGGGGAGGGGGAGCAGGAACGGGGTCGGGGGGGGAGGGGCCGGGCCCGTCCCGGATTTGGGGGAGCTAAAAATAGAAACCGACCTCGATTCCTGCCCCCCCCCCGACCCAGAACCCCCCCACCCCCACCGCCCCTCCCCCACCCCTCCCCGGGGCGGTTCTGGGGGTCCTGAGTCCAATGGGAGGGTCCGGGGGGCTTCTATGGGTGGGGGGGTCCTGGGGGGGGTCTGGGAAACTTTTTGGGGGGGTCTGGGGAGGTTTTCGGGGGGGATTTTGGGAGGTCTGGGAGTTCCAGGGCAAATTGGGGGGGGGTCTGGGAGGGTCCCAGGGGTCCCGGGTGGGGGCCCAGGTTGTGAGGGGGGGTCCTGGAAGGCTCTGGGGAAGTTTCTGGGGGGATCTGGGAGGGTTTTGGGGGCTCCTGGAGGTCTTGGGGGTTCCAGGGGAAACTGGGGGGGGGTTTGGGGGGTCCCGGGGTCCCTGGGGGTCCCGGGGGTCCCGGGGGTCGCTCACCGCCCGCGCGGGGTTCCCTTGGTCGATCGGGTTCTTGAAATCCGTGCGGAGCTCGTCAAAGGCGATGATCTGGGGGGGGGAGGGGAAACTGGGGTGGGAGGGGTCCTGAGGGGACCCCCAAAATCCAAACACCTCCTGAGACCCCCCCCAAAACCCCCCAAAATCCAAACACCTCCTGAGACCCCCCCCCAAAACCCCCCCAAAATCCAAACACCTCCTGAGACCCCCCCAAAACCCCCCAAAATCCAAACACCTCCTGAGACCCCCCCAAAACCCCAAACGAGGTGGGGGAGGGAAAAGGGGGAGCCTGAAGGGACCCGAACACCCCCAAAATCCCCCCAGACCCCCCCCAGGACCCTCCCCAAGCCCAACCCCGCATGGGGGAGGGGCGGCAAAACCCAGAGCCCCCCAAAAACCTCCCCAAAACCCCCCCGGACCCCCCAAAGCACCCCCAGAACCCCCAAAATCCCCCAAACCCCCAAAATCCCCTCAGACCCCCCCCAAAATCCCTCCGGACCCGCCCCCAAACGCCCCCAGACCCCCCAAAATCCCTCCAGACTCCCCTTGACCCCCCCAAACCCCCCAAAACCCCCCCAGACCCCCCCAGAAAGGCGCCAGCGGAGCCGCTGCATCTGTTGCCATGGCAACGCCGCCGCTTAGCAACGGCCTTGGCAACGGCGATGGGGGGGGGGGGCCCTGAACCCCCCCAAAACCCCCCGGGGTCTCCCCAAATTCCTCCATCCCCCCCCCCCCCATCGTTGCCATGGTAACCCGCCCCCGCCGTTGCCTGGCAACACCGCCCCTCCCCCCCCAGAGCATCCCTGCCGCCCCTCCCCCCCCTCACGGCGTTGCCAGGCAACGCCCCCCCCCCCCCCCCGCTCCTCCCCACACCCCCCCAAAATCCTCGCGACCCCCTCCCCCCCAAATTCGCCCCCTCCCCAAATTTTGGGGATCGCCGCCCCCTCCCCCCCCAATGGGGGGTTCGGCTGCCACTTCCGACCCCCCCCAAATTCCATTGCCCCTCCCCCTCCAGGGGGGGTTGGGGACAATTCCTGAGACCCCCCCCCCTCTAATTGCGACCCCCTCCCCAAAATCTCCATCCCCTCCCCCATCCCGGAGCCCCCCCGGGGGGATTTTGGGGACAATTTTTGGGGGGCTTTGGGGACCTTCACTGGGACCCCCCCAAAACATCGACCCCCTCCCCAAAACATCAACCCCCTCCCTCCACCCCATTCCCCTCCCACCCCCATCCAGAACCCCCCCTTGGGAGATTTTGGGGCCAATTTTTCGGGGATTTGGGGACAATTTTTGGGGGGTTTTTGGTGACAACCCCCGGGGGGTTTTGGGGACAATTCCCTGGGACCCCCCCCCCACCCCCCCAAATTTGCGCCCCCCCCGGCGCCACTCACGTGCCAGATGACGAAGAAGATGAGGGAGGCGCAGAGCACGAGGGTCAGCATGTAGCAGAAGGCGGCGAAGGTGAACGCCATGATGGGGGGGGGGAGGGGCGCGGGGGGGGCTCCGGGGGTGGGGAGGGGCGGGGGGGGGGGCTCAGCCCCGGGGGGGTCCGGCCTCGGCCATGGGGGGAGGGGGGGGCAAAAAAAAAAAGGGGGGAGGGGGGACCCGAAAAACGCTACCGAGAGCGACCGGAGGGCGCCATGGCCCGGGAGGGGGCGGGGCTAAACGGGGGCGGGGCTTGGGAGGGGCGGGGCTTGGGAGGGGATTCAGAGGGGGAGGGGCTTTGGGAATGGGGAGGGGCTTGGGAGGGGGTTAAGGGGCGGGGCTTGGGATGGTTCAAGTGGGGAGGGGGCTTGGGGGAGGGGCTTAGGGTGCGTTGGGGGCGGGGCTTTGGGTGGGATGGGAGGGGAGGGGGTTGGAATGGGGGAGGGGCTTGGGGCGTGGGGGAGGAGGGGAGGGGCTTAGGGGGAGGGGCGTGGAAGCATCAATTGGGTGGGGAAGGGGGCGGGGCCTCGAGGTAGGTGACAGCCACGTGACACCACCTGTGACAGCTGAGTGACACCTGAGTGTGACCTCTGACCCCTGAGTGACATTTGTGTGACATCCGAGTGACAGCTGAAGGACACTTAAGTGACACCCAAATGACACCTGAGTGACACCTGTGAGACCCAGAATGTGACATTTGTGTGACACCTGAGTGTGACATCCGTGTCACACCTGTGACACCTGAGAGTGACCCCCGGTGACCCCCGGTGACCTGGGGGCGGCACCTGGGCCCCGGCCACCCCTGAGGGCCCCAGGTGTCCCCAGCCCCCAGTGCCCCCCCCCCCCCCAATGTCCCCGTGTCCCTCTCGATGCCACCACGGTCCCTGTCCTCATGTGCCATCGTGTCCCAGACTGGTGCCACCACCTCTGTCACCTCTGTCACCTGTGCCACCGCACTGCCGCTGTCCCCAACCCCTGTGCCATCCCTGTGTCACCCCTTGAGACCTGTGTCACCTCTGTGTCACCTCTGTGTCACCTCTGTGTCACCTGTGCCACCTCCTCTGTCACCTGTGCCACCGCACTGCCGCTGTCCCCAGGCCACCAGGTGTCCCCAACCCCTGTGTGCCACCCCTGTCACATCTGTGCCACCCCATCACCTCTGTCACCCCCGTGTCACCCCTGTGTCACCGCTGTCACTGCTGCCACCCCGTCCCCGTCCCCCCCGTGTCCCCCTGTCCCCCCCGTGTCCCCGTGTCTATCCCCGTGTCCCCCTGTCTGTCCCCGTCTGTCCCCGTGTCCCTCTGTCTGTCCCCGTATCCCCCTGTCTGTCCCTGTGTCCCCCCCGTGTCCCCCCGTCTGTCCCCGTGTCTGTCCCCCTGTCTGTCCCCGTGTCCCCCCCGTCTGTCCCCATGTCTGTCCCCCCGTCTGTCCCCGTGTCCCCGTGTGTCCCCCCGTCTGTCCCCGTGTCTGTCCCCCTGTCTGTCCCCCTGTCTGTCCCCATGTCCCCGTGTCTGTCCCCCCGTCTGTCCCCCTGTCTGTCCCCCCGTCTGTCCCCCCGTCTGTCCCCCCGTCTGTCCCCATGTCTGTCCCCCTGTCTGTCCCCCTGTCTGTCCCCCCGTCTGTCCCCCTGTCTGTCCCCCTGTCTGTCCCCCCGTCTGTCCCCCTGTCTGTCCCCCTGTCTGTCCCCTGTCTGTCCCCGTGTCTGTCCCCCTGTCTGTCCCCTTCTGTCCCCCTGTCTGTCCCCCTGTCTGTCCCCCTGTCTGTCCCCGCTGTCTCCAGGCGCTCGCGGCTCTCGGAGCCTTTATTGAGCCCCCCCCGCGCCGACCCCTCCCCCCCGCAGCCCGGGGGTGGGGGAGGGGCTCCGAGCCGGGGGTGGGGGAGGGGGCCGGGGGGGGTCGGGGCTGTGCGCGTGCGGGGTGGGGGAGGGGGTGAGACCCGACCCCCCCCAAAAAAAACGGATTTGGCACTGGGGGGGGGAGGGGCGTGGGAACCACGGGCGGGTTTGGGGGGAGGGGCGGGGGTGGCGACACTTTGGGGGGGTGGTGGCACTTTGGGGGTGTTTGGTGACACTGGGGGTGTTGGTGACACTTTGGGGGGGTGTGGCACTTTGGGGGGGGGTGGTGGCACTTTGGGGGGAGTTGGTGGCACTTTGGGGGGTTGGCGACACTTTGGGGGGTGGTGGCACTTTGGGGGGGGGGTTGGTGACACTTTGGGGGTGTTGGTGGCACTTTGGGGGGGTTGGTGACACTTTGGGGGGGGGTTGGTGGCACTTTGGGGGGGGGGTTGGTGGCACTTTGGGGGGTTGGTGACACTTTGGGGGGGTTTGGTGGCACTTTGGGGGTTGGCGACACTTTGGGGGGGTTTTGGTGACACTTTGGGGGGGGGGTGGTGACACTTTGGGGGGGGGGTTTGGTGACACTTTCGGGGGGTTGGTGGCACTTTTTTTTGGGGGGGGAGCGGTGGCACAAGGAGGCTGCAGAAGCGATGGGGACCCCTCCCCCCGCGGGTCTGGGGTCCCAAGGGGGGGTCGGGGGGTCCCAAGGGGGGGTCAGGGCGCTTTGCCCCCCCCGAAGAGCCCCACGGGGAAGTGTTTGACGTGCGACGGCCACTGCGCCGCCAGCTGGAAGAATTTGATGTCGTCCCATTGGGTGCCATCCACGGTCACTGCGGGGGGGGGAGGGGCGGCACCCATGGGACCCCGACCCCTCCCCCCCAACCACCACCATAGACCCCTCCCCCCTCCCCCCCCCCAACCCCACCCCCGGAAGCCCCGCCCCCAAAATTACCTCAAACCCTCCCCAAGTTTTGGGGATTCCCACCTGAGGGTCGCCCCCACCCTTGGGTGCCCCTCCCTCGCCTTTGGTGCCCCTCCCCCACCCATGGGTGACACCCCCCCCCCCAGTCACCCAAATTTGGGGGATTCCCATGAGGGGGTCACCCACCCCATGGGTGCCCCTCCCCCACCCTCCCCCCATGGGTGCCCCTCCCCCCCCCCCATGGGTGCCCCTCCCCCCCCCATGGGTGCCCCCTCCCCACCCTCCCCCCCCCATGGGTGCCCCTCCCCCCCCATGGGTGCCCCTCACCCACCGCTGAGCAGCGCGGGCGGGGGGCGGGGGGCGCAGATCAGCCGCGTGATCCCCTCCACCCCCCGGCTCTTGTCGGGCTCGCGGGGCCGCTTGAACAGGGCGGGCACTGGGGGGTCCCAAAAGGGGCCGGATCCGCCCCAAAAACCCGCTCAGAAACGGCCCCAAACTGCCCCAAACCAGCCCCAAAACGAGACAAAAACCAGCCCTAAAACCAACCCAAAATACCCCAGAACAGCCCCCAAACAGGCCTGAAATAGCCCAAAATCCACCCCAAATCCAGCTCAACTTCACCCCCAAAACAGCCCAAACCCACCCCAAAATCCATCTCAAATTCACCCCAAAACCAGCCCCAAACCCACCCAAAATCGGTCCAAATTCCCCCAAACTCCCCAAACCCCCCCAATCCCCTCTGTGTACCCCTCCCGTGTCCCAGTCCCCCCAATTCCCAAACCCCCCAAATTTCTGAATTCCCAAAATCCCAGCCCCAAATCCCCCCAAATTCCCAATTTCCCCAACCACCAAAATCCCAAATTCTCAAATCCCCAAAATCCCAAAACCCCCAAACCCCCAAAATTTCTGCCCCCCCCCCCCTTGTTGTTCTTCTCACAGCTGATGAGGGTCCAGCCCCAAATCCCCCCAAATCCCCAAACCCCCAGATGCCAATTTTGGGGTCCCCCCTCACCCTTTTTGTTCTGACGGCTGACCAGGGTCGAACCCCAAATCCCCCCAAAATCCCAAATCCCCCCAGATTCCCAACCCCCAGATGCCAATTTTGGGGGGTCCCCCCTCACCCTTTTTGTTCTTCTCACAGCTGATGAGGGTCCAGCCCCAAATCCCCCCAGATTCCCCCAAATTCCCAACCCCCAGATGCCAATTTTGGGGTGTCCCCCCCCCTCACCCTTTTTGTTCTTCTCGCGGCTGACCAGGATCCAACCCCAAATCCCCCCAAAACCCCAAATCCCCCCAAATCCCCCCAAATCCCCAAACCCCCAGATGCCAATTTCGGGGTCCCCCCTCACCCTTTTTGTTCTTCTCGCGGCTGACCAGGGTCATGGCCAGGGTGCTGCCGGGGGGGTCCCCGGGGGGGGGCAGCCGCGTCACCAGCAGCGAGCGGAAGGTGCCCCTGAGGCTGCTCTTGGGACCCCCCCCCTCGCGCCGCTCCCCCTCCCCCCCCGCCGCCGCTCGGGGGGGGCAGCGACCCCTCCCCAATAATCGACCTGCAGCCCCAGAGCCTCCCCCGAGGGGCTGCGATGGGGGGGGGGACACCCCGAATTAGAGAGGGGGGCAGGGACACCCCCAAAATACCCAAAATACACAGGGACCCCCCCAAAATACCCAAAATACCCAGAGACCCCCCCAAAATACACAGGGACACCCCCCAAAATACCCAAAATACCCAGAGACCCCCCCCCAAATACCCAAAATACACAGGGACCCCTGAAAATACCCAAAATACACAGGGACCCCCCAAAATACCCAGAGACCCCCCCCAAAGTACCCAAAATACACAGGGACCCCCCCAAATACACAGGGACCCCCCCAAAATACCCAGAGACCCCCCAAAATACACAGGGACCCCCCCCAAAATACCCAAAATACACAGGGACCCCCCCAAAATACCCAGGGACCCCCCGGGAATCGAGACACCCCTAAAACACAGAGACCCCCTCCCCAAAATACCCAGAGAGCCCCCCCCAAATACCCACGGACCCCTCCCCCGCCAAAAAACCCAGGGACCCCCCCCAAAACGGAGGGACCCCTCCCCAAAGCACCCAAGGACCCCCCCAAAATCCCAGGCCCCCCCCCCAAAATCCACCCCCCCCATTCCGGGGGGTCGGGGTCTCACCCGGGGGTGCCCCCGGCCATGGAGGGGGACGCGGGGGGGGTCGCGGCCTCGCGGGGACCCCCCCCGACCCCTCCCCCCGCGGGGGGGGACGTGGAGGGGACAGCGAGGCCCGGGGGGGGCCCCTCGGGGTCACCGTCACCTGCGGGGGGGGCAGCGTCAGCGGGGACGGGGACGGGGAGGGGACAATGGGGACAAAGGGGGGGGGAGGGGATGGGGACACCCGGGGACAATGGGGACAAAGGGGGGGGGAGGGGATGGGGAGGGGACACCCGGGGACAATGGGGACAAAGGGGGGCGGGGACGGGGAGGGGACAATGGGGACAATGGGGACAAAGGGGGGGGAGGGGATGGGGACACCCGGGGACAATGGGGACAAAGGGGGGGGAGGGGATGGGGACACCCGGGGACAATGGGGACAAAGGGGGGGGGAGGGGATGGGGAGGGGACACCCGGGGACAATGGGGACAAAGGGGGGGGGAGGGGATGGGGACACCCGGGGACAATGGGGACAAAGGGGGGCGGGGACGGGGAGGGGACAATGGGGACAATGGGGACAAAGGGGGGGGGAGGGGATGGGATGGGGACACCCGGGGACAATGGGGACAAAGGGGGGGAGAGGGGATGGGGACACCCAGGGACAATGGGGACAAAGGGGGGGGGGGCAGAGCCACTCACCCGGCGCGGGGGGGGGATCCTCGGCCAGGCCCACCTTGACCACCTGCGGGGGGGGGGACACCTTGGGGACACCTTGGGGACACCTTGGGGACACTCAGGGCCACCCTCTGTCCCCAGGGGCTGCGTCCCTGCCCCGGTGTCACCGCCAGTGCCACCCCCCCAGTGTGACCCCCCCCCGCCCACTCTGGTGTCACCTCCTGTCCCCAAGGGCTGTGACCCCCCCCCCCCCCCCAGTGTCACTCAGGTGCCACCCCTGGCCTGGGGACAGGGTTTCCCCTCCCAGTGCCACGTGCAGTGTCCCCTCCCGGTGTCCCCTCCCCGTGTCCCCTCCCTGATGTCCCCTCCCTGATGTCCCCTCCCTGATGTCCCCTCCCGGTGTCCCCTCCCGGTGTCCCCTCCCCATTTCCCCTCCCCGGTGTCCCCTCCCTGATGTCCCCTCCCCGTGTCCCCCTCCCTGATGTCCCCTCCCCGTGTCCCCTCCCCGTGTCCCCTCCCGGTGTCCCCTCCCCGCTCTCACCCCCACGAAGGGCACGAACTTCTGGCACGAGTCCTCGTCGGGGCTGGGGACAGTTGGGGACAGTTGGGGACATCACGGGGAGCCGGTGCCCAGGTGCCACCACCTGCCTGCCACCCGTGTCCCCTCCGTGTCCCCTCCGTGTCCCCAATGTCCCCCAATTGTGTCCTCCCACTTTTCCCGCCAACCTCTCCCGTGTCCCCACCCATATCCGCCACGTCCCCCAATGTCCCCAACCCCAGAATGTCCCCAATGTCCCCCTGATGTCCCCAAAATGTCCCTGACGTCCCCAGTGCCCCAATGATGTCCCCAATCCCCTGATGTCCTCAATGTCCCCCCAACGTCCCCAATGCCCCCAATGATGTCCCCAATCCCTGATGTCCCCAATCCTCCCGACGTCCCCGTGTCCCCCCAATGCCCTCGGTGTCCCCGATGTCCCCGATGTCCCCCAGTGTCACTCACAATTTGTCACTGCAGGTCAGCATGGCCTCGGCCACCGGCAGCGGCAGCGTCACCCCCGCCCCCGCCACGAAGGACAGGATGCGCCCGGCGACGCTGAACGGCTCTGGGGACAGCGGGGACACGGGGGGACACTTGGGGACGGCCCGGGGACACCCCCAGGGACACCCCCAGGGACACCACGGGGACCCCCCATAACCTTGGGACCCCCCCCCGGACACACCGGGGTGTCCCTGGAGGTGACACAGGGGGCACAGGAGGTGACACACACACACACACACACACACACACACACACACCCCCCCGGTGCCCTCAGGTGTGCCCAGGTGCCCCCAGCTGTCCCCAGGTGTGCCCAGGTGCCCCCAAGTGTCCCCAGGTTCCCCCAGCTGTCCCCAGGTGCCCCTAGCTGTCCCCAGGTGTCCCCAGGTGTCCCCAGGTTCCCCCAGGTGTCCCCAGGTTCCCCCAGCTGTCCCCAGCTGTCCCCAGGTTCCCCCAGGTGTCCCCAGGTGTCCCCAGGTGTCCCCAGGTGTCCCCGTACCGCTGGGCGGGGCCTCGCTGCGGGTGAACAGCTCCCGCCAGGGCGGGTCCAGGAAGGCGGAGCCGTAGCGGCCATCGAGGGTGCCCAGGTGCTGCGCCACGGGGTGGGGACCTGGGGACACGGGGACAGCCACAGGTGGGCACAGAGAGCACCCAGGTGTGCCCCAGGTGTGCCCAGGTGTGCCTAGAGACGCCCCCAGGTGTGCCCAGGTACCCCCAGGTACGCACACGCACCCCATAGATGTGCCCCAATGTCCCCGGGTGTGTCCCCCATGCCCCTCAGGTGCCTCTCATGCCCCCAGATTGTGCCCCAGGTGTGTCCCCCATGTCCCCCAGCTGTGCCCCAGGTGTGCCCAGGTGTGTCCCCCATGTCCCCCAGCTGTGCCCAGCTGTGCCCCGGTACCCAGGGGCACGATGAGGAAGCGCAGGAGGCCGAGCCAGTCGGGCCCGCGGGGGCCCAGGTGTGCCCCAGGTGTGCCCAGGTGCCGCACGAAGGCCCTCAGGAGGCTCCCGTGGTACCCGGCCCCGCCCACGGCCGCCACCTTCAGCACCCGGGGGGGCAGCGGCGACAGGTGGCACCTGTGGGGACAGGGACAGGTGAGGGGACAGGTGAGGGGACAGGTGAGGGGACAGGTGGCACCTGTGGGGACAGGGACAGGTGAGGGGACAGGTGAGGGGACAGGTGGCACCTGTGGGGACAGGGACAGGTGAGGGGACAGGTGAGGGGACAGGTGGCACCTGTGGGGACAGGGACAGGTGAGGGGACAGGTGAGGGGACAGGTGAAGGGGGGGTTCCAATTTTGGGAGGGGGTCCTGGGACTTTTTTTGGGGGGGGAATCTCAGATTTGGGGGGGGTCCCCGGGGTTTGGGGGTCCCCAGATATCGGGGGGGGCGGGGAAGGGGAGGTTCCAGAAGGATCCATGGGGGGATTTCGGGACTGGTGGGGAGGGGGATCCCAAATTTTGGAGGGGAGGTTCCCAGATTTTCTGGGTGAGGGGTGTCTCGGGGGGGTGTCCCCCATATTTTGGGGAGGGTCTCACGGGGTGTGCCATATTCTGGGGGTGTCCCCCATATTTGGGCGGGGGGGGTCTCGGGGGGTGTCCCCCGTATTTGGGGGGGGTCTCTGGGGGTCTCCCCCATATTTGGGGGGGTCTCTGGGGGGGTGTCCCCCATATTTGGGGGGCGTCTCTGAGGGGGTGTCCCCCGTATTTCGGCGGGGGGGGTCTCGGGGTTGGGGGGGTCTCGGGGGGGTGTCCCATATTCTGGGGGTCTCCCCCATATTTGGGGGGCGTCTCTGAGGGGGTGTCCCCCGTATTTCGGCGGGGGGGGTCTCGGGGGGTGTCCCCCATATTTGGGGGGGTCTCGGGGGGGTGTCCCATATTCTGGGGGTGTCCCCCATATTTGGGGGGGTCTCTGTGGGTGTCCCCCATATTTGGGGGGGGGTCTCTGTTGGGGGGGTCACTCACAGCCGCTGGATCCGGGTCAGGATGGCCCCGAGCGCCGCCTGCAGCTCCGCCCCCCCCGCCGCGGCCACCACGGGCACCCCCTGGGCCTGGAGCAGCTCCGACACCCACTGGGGGGGCGGGGGGGGGGGGCCCGGGGTCAGAGACCCCCCCGAGGGGAGCCCGGCCCCCCAAAACTGCCCCCCCTCCCCCCCATCCCCATTTAGGGCCGCCCCCCCCCAATTTGGGGTCTCCCCCCCCCCATTTTGAGGTCTCTGGGGTGACCCCCCCCGAAATTTGGGGTGCCCCCCCCCCCTTCCTCCCATTTCAGGGTGTCCCCCCCATATTTCAGGGTTACCCCCCCCATATTTCAGGGTGCTCCCCCCCCATATTTCAGGGTTACCCCCCCCATATTTCAGGGTGCTCCCCCCCCATATTTCAGGGTTACCCCCCCCATATTTCAGGGTGCTCCCCCCATTTCCCGGGGTCCCCCCCGTACCTGTCCCTGCCACTCCCCGGTGCTGACCAGGACGATGCTCTCGGGCAGCCCCGGCTCCGGGCCCAGCGCCGCCCCCAGCTGCTCCCAGAGCGCGCGCCGGGGGCCCTGGGGGGGCACCCCACAGTGAGGGGACCCCCAAAGCCCGATGGGGGGAATTGGGGACACCCCCACAGTGAGGGGACCCCCAAAACCCCGATGGGGGGAGCTGGGGACACCCCCACAGTGAGGGGACCCCCAAACCCCGATGGGGGGAATTGGGGACACCCCCACAGTGAGGGGACCCCCAAAGCCCCGATGGGGGGAGCGGGGGGGAATTGGGGACACCCCAGGGTGGGCTCAGAGCTCTGCTGTCCCCTCCCTGCCCCCCCCCAGCAAATGGGGCCACCTCGATGTCCCCCCCCCCAGGGTCCCCATGTCCCCATCCCCCTGTGTCCCCCTTGTCAAAACCTGCCCCGTGTCCCTGTGCCCCCCATGGTGTCCCCAGTGTCCCCAGTGTCCACAATGGCCCCACTGTCCTCTCCTGTTCCCCCAATGTCCCCCCAATGTCCCCATTGTCCCACTCATCCCCATGGTCCCCACAATGTCCCCACAATGTCCCCACAATGTCCCCTGTCCTCACTGTCTCCCCAAAGTCCTCCTATCCCCCTTGTCCCCTGCTGTCCCCATTGTCCCTCTGTCCCCTGTCCCACTGTCCCCACCGTCCCCCCAATGGCCTCAGTGTCCCCCGTCCCCATTGTCCCCTTACTGTCCCATTGTCCCCACTGTCCTCTCCCTGTCCCCATTGTCCCCTTACTGTCCCATTGTCCCCACTGTCCCCCCCGTCCCCATTGTCCCCTTACTGTCCCATTGTCCCCACTGTCCCCCCCGTCCCCATTGTCCCCTTACTGTCCCATTGTCCCCACTGTCCCCCCCGTCCCCATTGTCCCCATTGTCCCCCCCCGTCCCCATTGTCCCCTTATTGTCCCCACTGTCCCCACTGTCCCCTGTCCTGTGTCACCTGTGCGGGGGGGGGTCCCTCGGGGGGTTTCTCTCCCTCGGGGCTCCTCTCGCCGGGGCCCCCCCGGGGCAGCCCCCGCTCCCTCAGGGGGGTTCCCCTGCGCCCCCGGCCCGGGGGGGCCCCCAAGTCCGGCCTGGGGGGACAGCGGGGACAGCGCTGCACCCCAAAACCCCCCCGGGACCCCAAAATAACCCCCGGGACCCCAAAATAACCCCCCCGGGACCCCAAAACCCCCCCGGGACCCCAAAATAACCCCCGGGACCCCAAAATAACCCCCGGGACCCCAAAAATCCAACAGGGACCCCAAAACCCCCCCGGGACCCCAAAAACCCAACAGGGACCCCAAAATAACCCCCCCGTCCGGCCTGTGGGGACAGCGCTGCACCCCAAACCCCCCCCCGGGACCCCAAAACCTAACGGGGACCCCAAAATAAACCCCGAGACCCCAAAATAATCCCTGGGACTCCCGACACACCCGAGGACCCCAAAATATCCTCGGGAATCCCAAAATCCCAAAATAACCCCCCAGGACCCCAAATCCCCTCCCTCAGGGGCCCCAAAAATCCCCCCCAGGGACCCCAAATCCCACTCTGGAACCCCAAATCCCCCTTTAGGACCCCGATTTTGGAGTCCCCGATTTTGGGGTCCCCATTTTGGGGGGGGTCTCTCACCGGGGTGACGCCGCCTCCCCCTTGCTCCCCTTCAGGGGCGTCTTCAACTTTTCGGGGCCCCCCCCGGGCTCTGCCGGGGGCTCGGGGTCCCCCCGGGGGTCCTGGGGGGGCAAAGAGGGGCTGGGGGCACCCCAAAAACCGGGGGGCACCCCAAAAACCGGGGGGGAACCCCAAAAACCGGGGTGGGGGCATGAATGTTTGGGGGCTTTTGGGGGGGAAAAACCCCAAAATCGAGATGGGGAACCCCAAAATTTGGGACTCTTTTGGGGTGAGGGGTTCTGGGGGTCCTTTTTCGGGGTGGGGGAAGTTTGGGGGGATTTTGGGGTGGGGGTTTTGTGGTGTTCGGGGTTTGTTTTGGGGGGGATTTAGGGGGGATTTTGGAGGGTTCATTTTTGGGGGGGTTTGGGGTAGTTTTGGGGGATTTTGGGACAAGTTCTGGGGGCGGTTTTGGGGGGTTTTAGGGGCAGCTTGGGGGCGGTTTTGGGGAATTTTGGGGGGATTTTGTGGGGGTTCATTTGGGCATTTTTGGGGCAGTTTTGGGCGTTTTTGGGACCAGTTTTGGGGGCAGTTTTGGGGGGTTTTGAGGAACTTTAGGGGCAGTTTTGGGGCATTTTGGGGGCAGTTTTGGGGGGTTTTTGGGGTACTTTTTGGGGGATTTTTGGAGCAGATTTGGGGGCAGTTTTGGGAGGTGTTTTGGGGGATTTTGGGGAGGTTTTTTAGGATTTTGGGGGTTTTGGGGTGGGGGTCTCACCAGCCCCTCGGGGTCTGGCCCCTCCTCGGGGGCTCTGCGGCCGCTGCGGGGCCCCGGCTCTGCCTGGGGGAGGGGAAGAGACCCCAAAAATGTCTGGGACCCCCCCCAGAAAACCCCAGTGACCCCCCCAGTGACCCCCCCAGTGCTCCCAGTAACTGCCCAGTGGTCCCAGTGACCCCCAGTAATCCCCCCCAGTGCTCCCAGTCCCTCCCAGTTCCCTCCCAGTCCCTCCCAGTCCCTCCCAATCCCTCCCAGTTCCCTCCCAGTCCCTCCCAATCGCTCCCAGTTCCCTCCCAGTCCCTCCCAGTCCCTCCCAGTCCCTCCCAGTTCCCTCCCAGTCCCTCCCAGTCCCTCCCAGTCCCTCCCAGTCCCTCCCAGTTCCCTCCCAGTCCCTCCCAGTCCCTCCCAGTTCCCTCCCAGTTCCCTCCCAGTCCCTCCCAGTCCCTCCCAGTTCCCTCCCAGTCCCTCCCAATCCCTCCCAGTCCCTCCCAGTTCCCTCCCAATCCCCTCCCAGTCCCTCCCAGTCCCTCCCAGTTCCCTCCCAGTCCCCCCCATTCCCTCCCAGTGCTCCCAGTCCGGCACTGACCGGGGCCGGGCTCTCGGTGCCCATCTCGGTCTGGGAGCTCGACTGGGAGAGACCCTCGAAGAACGGCCTGGGGGGGACACGGGGACAGGAGGGGACAGGAGGGGACAGGAGGGGACAGGGGGGACAGGGATGGCACCGGGGACAGGGATGGCACCAGTGCCACCGGTACCCAGAGACACGGGAAACTGGGGGGCACTGGGGACACTGGGGGACACTGGGGGCACTGGGGGCACTGGGGGCACTGGGGGGCACTGGGGACACTGGGGGGCACCTGGGGACACTGGGGGACACTGGGGGGCACTGGGGGGCACTGGGGGCACTGGGGACACTGGGTCACCCAAGGGAGGTGGCGCCGTCACCTGGGGGAGGAGCCCGGGGGGTTTTGGGGTCCCCCTGAGCTCAGCCGTGGTTTGGGGGTGCTCAGGGTGGGTTTGGGGTGCTCAGGGTGGGATTTTGGGGTGCCCCATACCTGAGCCTGGGTTTGGGGGTGCTCAGGGTGGGATTTTGGGGTGCTCAAGGTGGGTTTGGAGTGCTCAGGGTGGGTTTTGGGGGTGCTCAGGGTGGGTTTGGGGTGCTCAGGGTGGTTTTGGGGTGCTCAGGGTGGGACTTTGGGGTGCTCAGTGGGGTTTTGGGGTGCCCCTGACCTGAGCCGGGGTTTTGGGGTGCTCAGGACGCTGTCGGTGTCGTCCAGGTCGGCTCCGCTGTCGCTGGGGTTGAAAATCTCCAGGGAATCGTAGAGAGCGTCCAGGTCCTCGGCCACGGCTGGGGACACGTGCTCCAGGCCAAAGCCACCCTGGGGACAGCCCAGTGTCACTGTCACCCTCTGGGGACACCCCTGTCACCCCCCTGGGAACAGCCTGGTGTCACTGTCACCCCTTGGGGACATCCTGACACCTCCCCAGGGACCTGTGCTCCAGGCCAAAGCCACCCTGGGGACACCCCATGGCACTGTCACCCTTTGGGGACACCCCTGTCACCTCCCTGGGGACACCAACACCCCCCTGTCACCGCCAGGGCCACCCCTGGGTCCCTGTGTCCCCCTGTCCCTGTGTCCCCCTGTCCCTGTGTCCCCCTGTCCCCGGTACCTCCTCAGACACTCGGAACCGTTTCAGCAGCGCCACAAATTTCTGTTTGATGTTGGGGTGCTGGGGGGGCGGGGGGAGAGGGGGTCAGGGACACCCCAAAACCCCCGGGACCCCCAAAACACCCCCAAAACACCCCCAAAATCCACGAGACCGCCCAAACCCTCCCGAGACCCCCCCAAAACCCTCTCAGGACACCCCAAAACCCCCGGGACCCCCGAAACACCCCCAAAATACCCCCAAAACACCCCCAAAATCCACGAGACCGCCCCAAAACCCCCCTGGGACCCCCCAAACCCCCGGGACCCCCCAAAACCCCCCGGGATCCCCTCGGGACCCCCCATCCCCACTGGGACCCCCCCAAAAGCCCCTCCCCCATCCTCCATCCCCCCCCCCCCCAGGTACCCCCAAATCCTCTGGGACCCCTCCCCCACCCTGGCCCCCTCCCCCACCCTGGCCCCCTCCCCCCCGCGCCCCCCCCTCACCCTGGCGCCCCCCGGGCCCTTCCTCCTCGGCTTCTTCCCCTTGGGCAGCTCCTCCTCCTCATCGAACAGGTCCTGGGGGGGCGGGGGGGGTCAGGGGGGCTGGAATTTGGGGGGGGGGAAGGGGGGGGTTGGGAATGTGGGGAGGGGTCGCACCTGGCCCGGCAGAGCATCATCGCTGCCCTCGGGCTCCGAGGAGAAACTCTCCTCATCCTCCTCCGAGTCCTGGTCCAGGTCCGGGGAGCGGTCTGGGGACGGGGGGGACCCCAAAAATGGGGTGGGAAAATGGGGAGGGGGCGCAAAAAAATGGGAGGGGGGGAAACCGGGAGGGGCCAGAAAAAAGGGGGAAAAAGGGGGAAAAAAATACAGAAAAAAGGGGAAGAAAAGGGAAAAGTTGGGGGGGTGAATGAGGGGGGCACCCATGGGTGGGGGGGCACCCAGGACCCCCCCAGTGCCCCCCCAGCACCCACTGGGGACCCCTCCCCAATGCCCTGTGCCCTTCCCAGCCCCTCTGGGCGCTCCTCCAGCACCCGAAAACCTCCCCCAGACCCAATTCCGCCCCCCCAGCCCCCGGTAACCCCCTGTGCCCCCGTTCCCGTTCCCATAACCCCCCCAAACCCCCCGTGCCCCCCCCGTTCCCGTTCCCGTTCCCGTTCCCGTTCCCGTTCCCCACCCGCTCCCCCCCGTTACCGGTGCCCCCCATGCTCCCCATTGCCCCCGTTCTCCCCGTGCCCCCTCCCGGTGCCTCCTTCCCGTTCCCCACCCGCTCCCTTTGCTTTCCCCTTCCGTTCCCCCGTTCCCCGGGGCCCTCCCCGTTCTCCCCCCGGTTCCCATTCCCCATTCCCGTTCCCCATTCCCCATTCCCGGTTCCCATTCCCCATTCCCGTTCCCCATTCCCGTTCCCCATTCCCGGTGTCCCCGTTCCCCATTCCCGTTCCCCGTTCCCCATTCCCGGTTCCCGTTCCCCATTCCCATTCCCCATTCCCGGTGTCCCCGTTCCCCATTCCCCATTCCCGTTCCCCATTCCCATTCCCCGTTCCCCATTCCCGTTCCCCATTCCCCATTCCCGTTCCCCATTCCCGTTCCCCATTCCCGTTCCCCATTCCCGTTCCCCGTTCCCCATTCCCGTTCCCCATTCCCCATTCCTGTTCCCCATTCCTGGTGTCCCCGTTCCCCATTCCTGTTCCCCATTCCCGTTCCCCGTTCCCCATTCCCCATTCCCCATTCCTGTTCCCCATTCCCGGTGTCCCCATTCCCCATTCCCATTCCCCATTCCCGTTCCCCATTCCCCATTCCCGTTCCCCATTCCCCATTCCCATTCCCCATTCCCATTCCCCATTCCCATTCCCCATTCCCAGTTCCCCATTCCCCATTCCTATTCCCCATTCCCGGTGTCCCCGTTCCCCATTCCCCATTCCCGTTCCCCATTCCCGTTCCCCATTCCCATTCCCGGTTCCCATTCCCCATTCCCGTTCCCCGTTCCCCATTCCCATTCCCGTTCCCCATTCCCGGTGTCCCCGTTCCCCATTCCCCATTCCCGGTTCCCGTTCCCCATTCCCGGTTCCCGTTCCCCGTTCCCGGTGTCCCCGTTCCCCGTTCCCGGTGTCCCCGTTCCCCACCCGCTCCTTTGCTTTTCCCCTCGGCCTCCACGGGCTGGCTCGAGAGCGCGACCACCCCGACCTCGGCCACCGGCAGCGGCTCCGTGAGCGCCCGGTGCAGCACCAGGGCCTGGGGCGGCCCCGCCTCGCTGGGCAGCTGCAGCACCTGGGGGGGGGGGGAGCAGAAATTGGGGAGGGGGCACCTGGAGACCCCCCCCGGGGCACCCAAACCCCTCCATGGGGCACCCAGACCCCCCCGACCCCTCCATGGGGCACCCAGACCCACCCAGGCCCCCCCAAACCTCCCCCAATGCCCCCACCCCTCTCTCCCCCACACTCAAATCCCCCTCAGCCTCTCCCGGGGCTCTGTGACCCCCCAAATCCCCAAGACCCCCTCGGGACCCCCACAAACCCCCCAGGACCCCCTCAAAACCCCTCCAGGAACTCCCCAGGACCCCCCAGCCCCCTGAGCCCCCCCCAAGCACCCCAAGTCCCCCGGGACACCCCCAGGACCCTCCCAAGAATCTCTCAAACCTCCCCCAAACCCCCCCCAAGCCCCAAGACTCCTCCCAACCCCCCGGGACCCCTTCAGGACCCCCCCAAACCCTTCCAGGACCCCCCTAAACCGCCCGGGACACCCCCAAACACCCCCAGGACCCTCCCAAAACCCTCCCCAGCCCCCGAGAACCTCTCAGGACCCCCCCAAACCCTTCCAGGACTCTCCCAAATCCCCCCAAGGACCCCCCCAGCCCCCTGAGACCCCCCCCAAAACACCCCCAGGACTCTCCAAGCCCCCTGAGCTCCCCCCCCCAAATTCCCCAAAATCCCCTCCAGCCTCCCCCAAACCATCCTCAGCCCCCCGGAACCCCTTCCAAACCCCCGGGACCCCATCAGGACCCCCCCCCAAACCCCCTCAGGACCCCCCCAAACGCCCTCAGGACCCCCCAAACCCCCTCAGGCTCCCCCCGGCCCCCTCAGGACCCCCCCAAACGCCCTCAGGACCCCCCAAACCCCCTCAGGCTCCCCCCGGCCCCCTCAGGACCCCCCCAAACCCCCTCAGGACCCCCCAGACTCCCTCAGGACCCCCCAAACCCCCTCAGGACCCCCCAAACTCCCTCAGGACCCCCCAAACCCCCTCAGGACCCCCCAAACTCCCTCAGGCCCCCCCAAACCCCCTCAGGACCCCCCCAAACCCCCTCAGGACCCTCCCAAACCCCCTCAGGACCCCCCTGGAACCCCCTCAGGACCCCCCTGGAACCCCCTCAGGCCCCCCCGGCCCCTCCCCGTGCCCCCCACCTCGGCCAGGTTGATCAGCCCCACCGCGAGCGTTTTCCAGCCCAGGAACGGGCGGTGCTTGGAGCGCTTGCGGCGCTGCAGCATCACCTGCAGCCGGTTGGTGTCGCGCTTCAGGAAATGCCCGTACTGCGGGGGGGCACGGGGGGGTCACTGATCTTTGGGGGGTCATGGACACGGGGGGGTCACTGATCTTTGGGGGGGGGGGGTCAGGGACCCCCGGGGGGGCGAATTTTGGGGGAAAAAGGGGGGGCTGGGGGCTGTAGCATCACCTAGAGCGGGTTTGGGGAGGGGGATTTGGGGGGGTCACTGACCCCTGGGGGGGGGGGCAGTGACACCGATGGGGGTCAAGGACAGATTGGGGGGGTCACTGACCCCGGGGGGGGCGAGTTTTGGGGGAAAAAAGGGGAAAAAAGGGGAAAAAAAGGGGAAAAAAAGAGGAAAAAAAGGGGGAAAAAGGGGGGAAAAAGGGGAAAAAAGGGGAAAAAAGGGGGAAAAAAGGGGAAAAAAAGCATCACTGGGGCAGGTGCAGGAAGGGGGGGCAGCATTTGGGGCAGCATTGGGGGCAGTTTTGGGGTCGGTTTTGGGGCGGTTTTGGGGCGGTTTGGGGACGGGTTTGGGGCGGATTTGGGGCGGTTTGGGGACGGGTTTGGGGGCAGTTCTGGGGCAGTTTTTGGGGGAGGTTTTGGGGCAGTTTTGGGGTCAGCATTGGCAGTGGTTTTGGGGGCAGTTTTGGGGCGGTTTTGGGGCGGTTTTGGGGGCAGCATTGGGGGCGGTTTTGGGCTGGTTTTGGGGCGGTTTTGGGGCCGGTTTTGGGGCAGTTTTGGGGCAGTTTTGGGGCCAGTTTTGGGGCGGTTTTGGGGCGGTTTTGGGGCGGTTTTGGGGGTGGTTTAGGGGCCGGTTTAGGGGCCGGTTTTGGGGGCGGTTTTGGGGCCAGTTTTGGGGGTGGTTTTTGGGCCGGTTTTGGGGGCGGTTTTGGGGCGGTTTTGGGGGCGGTTTTGGGGCAGTTTTGGGGGTGGTTTTTGGGCCGGTTTTGGGGCCGGTTTTGGGGCCGGTTTTGGGGCGGTTTTGGGGCAGTTTTGGGGCAGTTTTGGGGGTGGTTTTGGGGCCGGTTTTGGGGGTGGTTTTTGGGCAGTTTTGAGGCGGTTTTAGGGCCGGTTTTGGGGCAGCTTTGGGGGTGGTTTTGGGGCCGGTTTTGGGGCAGTTTTGGGGCGGTTTTGGGGCGGTTTTGGGGGTGGTTTTGGGGCCGGTTTTGGGGGTGGTTTTTGGGCAGTTTTGAGGCGGTTTTGGGGCCGGTTTTGGGGCGGTTTTGGGGCAGTTTTGGGGCCGGTTTTGGGGCAGTTTTGGGGCCGGTTTTGGGGCTGGTTTTTGGGCAGTTTTGAGGCGGTTTTGGGGCGGTTTTGGGGCAGTTTTTGGGGCGGTTTTGGGGCGGTTTTGGGGCGGTTCTGGGGGCAGTTTTGGGGCAGTTTTGGGGCGGTTTTGGGGCAGTTTTTGGGGCCGGTTTTGGGGGTGGTTTTGGGGCAGTTTTGGGGCAGTTTTGGGGCAGTTTTGGGGCAGTTTTTGGGGCGGTTTTGGGGCGGTTTTGGGGCAGTTTTGGGGGTGGTTTTTGGGCCGGTTTTTGGGGCAGTTTTGGGGCGGTTTTGGGGGTGGTTTTGGGGCAGTTTTGGGGCAGTTTTGGGGCAGTTTTTGGGCCGGTTTTTGGGCAGTTTTGGGGCCGGTTTTGGGCCGGTTTTGGGGCCGGTTTTGGGGCAGTTTTTGGGGCGGTTTTGGGGCGGTTTTTGGGCAGTTTTGAGGCGGTTTTGGGGCGGTTTTGGGGCGGTTTTGGGGGGCTCTGGGGGTGTCGCTGCCCCCGGGGGCTCCCCAGGTGAGGGCTCCCCCGTACCTGCAGGGAGAAGGTGAGCTGCAGCTCGGTCTCGGGGGGGCCCCCGGGGGGCAGTGGGATCTCATTGGAGCGCAGGATCCGCTTGGAGCCCTGGGGGAGGGGGCGGGACCCCCACGGGGACCCCCCCAAAACACGGAACTCGATGGGAGCCGCCCCCCCCCCCAAAATAAGGGACTTTGCATCCCCTCCCCCCCCCCCCCACACCACGGATACCCCCAGACCCCCACAAGGGTCCTTGGGGTCCCCTCCAGGACTGTCCTGACCCCCCCAAACCTCCCCAGACCCCCCCAGGACCCTCTCAGACCCATCCAGGAGCCCCCCAGACCCCTCCAAAACTCCCCCAGACCCCTCAAACCCCCAGAATCCCCCCAGGACCCCCTCAAACCCCTCTAGACCCCCACCCAGACGCCCTCAGAACCCTCCAGGACCCCCCCAGGACCCCCCAAACCTCCCCAGCAGCCCCCAGGACCCCCCAGGACCCCCCAGGACCCCCCCACCTGCAGTTTGACAGCGATCACCACCGAGCCGCGGTCCTTGGGCACCTCCCGGAGCAGCGCCAGGCGCCGCAGGGTGAGGCTGAACAGCCTGGGGGGGCCGGGGGGCGTCGGCACAGAGACCCCCCAAAATACAGAGACCCCCAAAAACACAGAGACCCCCCCAAAAAACACAGAGAGACCCCAAAAACACAGAGAGATCCCCCCCGAAACACAGAGAGACCCCCAAAATACAGAGACCCCCAAAAACAGAGAGACTCCCCCAAAACACAGAGAGACCCCCAAAATACAGAGAGACCCCCCAAATACACAGAGAGACCCCCAAAAACACAGAGAGACCCCCAAAAACACAGAGACCCCCCCCAAAAACACAGAGAGATCCCCCCCGAAACACAGAGACACCCCAAAAACACAGAGACACCCCCCAAAAACACAGAGACCCCCCAAAAACACAGAGAGACCCTCAAAATACAGAGAGACCTCCCCAAAAACACAGAGAGACCCCAAAAACACAGAGAGACCCCCAAAAACACAGAGAGACCCAAAAAACACAGAGAGACCCCCCCAAATACACAGACACCTCCCCAAAAACACAGCGACCCCCCCCCAAAATACAGAGACCCCTCCCCAAATAAACGGGCCCCAAAGCCCAAGGGCTGGGACCCACCAAGGAACCCCCCAGCCCCAAAATCTGACAGCCCTGGGACCCTCCTGGGACGCCCCCAGCCCCAAAATGGATCTGGGGGTTCCTGGGCGGGTCGCGGGGGGTCCCGGGAATTGGGGGGTCCTGGGGGGAGACTGGGGGGTCCTGGAAGGTTCCAAGGATTGGGGGGGTCCTGGGGGGGTCCCGGGGAGGTTCGGGGGGGGTCCCTGGGTGGTCCCGTTGATTGAGGGCTCCCCGGGGGTGGCTGGGGGGTGTCCCGGGGGTGTCCGGGGGGGGGGTCCCGTTGATTGAGGGGTCCCGGGGGGGGTCTCTGGGGGTCCGGGGGGTCCCTGGGGGTGTCCCGGGTCCCCGCGCCCCTCACCTGGGCACGCAGCTGGGCGAGCTCCGATCCACCTCCCAGGTGGCGAACAGGTTCATGTGCACCGGCCCGGGGGGGGGGCCCGGGGGCGCCCCGGGGCCGGGGGGGGGCGCGGGGGGGCCCGGGGGGGGCCCCGGGGGGGCTCCGGGCCCGGGGGGGGCGCGGGGGGCGCCGCGTTCCGCCATCGCCGCCGCCGCCGAGGCCACGCCCCCCCGCGCCTGATTGGCCGCCGCGCCGCAGCGCGGGTTCCGATTGGGCGGCGCCGGTCACGGCCCCGCCCACGCGCGGCGCTGATTGGTCACCGCCCACCCCGCTGCGGAACGGCGGCCGCGCCCCCGTGTCAGGAGAGGCCACGCCCAGCGCTGCGGAGGCCACGCCCACCCCGGGGGTCCCGGGCGCTGATTGGGTGAGAAGGGAGGAGGCCACGCCCCCTTGGGGACAGTGCGGGGTCACCGGGGGGTCACGGGGGACAGGGCGGGGCCTGGGGGGACACGGGGGTGACACCGTGGGTGGTCTCGATGGCCCCGCCCCCTGCGGCCATCGCTGTCCCCAGCCCTGAGGGGACCCGTCCGTCTGTCCCTCTGTCCCCTCTGTCCGTCTGTCCGTCTGTCCATCTGTCCGTCTGTCCCTCCTGTCCCTCTGTCCCTCTGTCCCCCCGTCCCTCTGTCCGTCTGTCCCTCTGTCCCCTCTGTCCATCTGTCCGTCTGTCCCTCCTGTCCCTCTGTCCATCTGTCCCTCCTGTCCCCTCTGTCCCTCCTGTCCGTCTGTCCCCCCTGTCCGTCTGTCCCTCCTGTCCCTCTGTCCGTCTGTCCCTCCTGTCCCTCTGTCCCTCCTGTCCGTCTGTCCCCCCTGTCCGTCTGTCCCTCCTGTCCCTCTGTCCGTCTGTCCCTCCTGTCCCTCTGTCCCTCCTGTCCGTCTGTCCCTCCTGTCCCCTCTGTCCGTCTGTCCGTCTGTCCCTCCTGTCCGTCTGTCCCTCCTGTCCCCGCCCCCCCATGAGGCCCCCCCATGTCCCCAGCACGGGGTGGGGACAGGGACAGAGGGGACAAGGAGGGGACAAGGTCTGGGCACAGCAGGGCCATGGGGACACCGGGACAGCTGAGCCGCTGGCACCAGGGACAGGGCTGGGGACACTGGGGACACGAGCCGGTGACACAGTGACCTCATTGTCACAGTGACCTCAGTGACACGGGGACCCTGGGGACCCTGGGGACATGAGCCGGTGACACAGTGACCTCATTGTCACGGTGACCTCAGTGACACGGGGACCCTGGGGACACTGGGGACATGGCCCGGTGACACAGTGACCTCAGTGACACAGTGACCTCATTGTCACGGTGACCTCAGTGACACGGGGACCCTGGGGACACTGGGGACACTGGGGACACGAGCCGGTGACACAGTGACCTCATTGTCACGGTGACCTCAGTGACACGGGGACCCTGGGGACACTGGGGACATGAGCCGGTGACACAGTGACCTCAGTGACACAGTGACCTCGTTGTCACAGTGACCTCAGTGACACGGGGACCCTGGGGACCCTGGGGACATGGCCCAGTGACACAGTGACCTCAGTGACACGGTGACCTCAGTGACACGGGGACCCTGGGGACCCTGGGGACATGGGCCGGTGACACAGTGACCTTGGGGACACGGTGACCCCGGTGCCACCAGGCAGAGCCGCAGCGTTGGGTGGGGACAATGCCACCTTTTATTTACAAAACAACGGGGACAGGCTGGGGACAGGGACAAGGACGGGGACAGCGCCACCACCACAGTGTCCCCAACACCCGGGGTGACATCCCCCGATCCCGGGGTGACACTGAGGGGACAGAGGGGACAGGGAGGGGACAGGGAGGGGACAGGGGGGGGACAGGGAGGGGACATCTAAAACTTGAACTCTTTGTACTTCTTGCCCCCCCCGCGGGCGTCCTGGGGCTGCGCCTTCCGCTTCTTCTGCTGTGGGGACACAGGGGACAGTGAGGGGACAGTGAGGGGACAGGGAGGGGACAGGGAGGGGACAGGGAAGACAAGGAGGGGACAGGGAAGACAAGGAGGGGACAGAGGGGACAGGGAGGGGAGAGCGAGGTCGCGGTGGGGACTTGGGGACAGGAACCCCTCGTGCTTCATCCCAACTGCACGGGGCTGCCCCGAGGGGACAGGGAGGGGACAGAGAGGGGACAGAGGGGACAGAGGGGACAGGAGGTGCCACCTCACCTTCTGCTTGGCGGCGTGCTCGGCCACCATGTCACTGAAATCCTCCTTCTCCACCTGCGCCTGCTGCTCCCGCACGTGCTCCTCGTATTTCTGCGTCATGGCCGTGGGGTCCAGCTCCAGCTCCTCGGGGGCCAGCGCCACCTCCACGCCCTGCGCCTCCGCCACCGGGCCCTTGCGGCCCATCACCTGTAATGGGGACATTGGGGACATTGGGGACATTGGGGACATTGGGGACAGTGTCATTGTCACCCCCTGTGCCTCCGCCACCGGGCCCTTGCGGCCCATCACCTGTAATGGGGACATTGGGGACATTGGGGACATTGGGGACAGTGTCATTGTCACCCCCTGTGCCTCCGCCACCGGGCCCTTGCGGCCCATCACCTGTGGGGGGACATCATTGGGGACATGGGGACATTGGGGACATTGGGGACACTGTCATTGTCACCTCCTAAACCTCTGTCACAGGGCCCTTGCGGCCCATCACCTGTAATGGGGGGACATTGGGGACATTGGGGACATTGGGGACATCACTGGGGACATGGGGATATGGGGACAATGGGGACATTGGGGACATTGGGGACATTGGGGACATTGGGGACATTGGGGACAGTGTCACTGTCACCCCCTGCGCCTCTGTCACCTGTCGGGGACATGGGGACACCATGGGGACACCATGGGGACACGGGTGACCCCAATCCCGTGGTTTGTGGGGTCTCAGGGCTGTTTTGGGGGGGTTCTCTGGGGGCTCTCACCGCAGACATGTCAGAGATGTGGGTGGGGGTGGTTTGGGGTGTGTTTGGGGTGTTTTTGGGTGTTTTTGGGTGTTTCTGGGGTGTTTTTGGGTGGTTTTTGGGGTGTTCTGGGTGTTTCTGGGGTGTTTCTGGGGTGTTTTTGGGTGTTTTGGGGTGTTTCTGGGGTGTTTCTGGGTGTTTCTGGGATGTTTTGGGGTGTTTTTGGGGTGTTTTGGGGTGTTTTTGGGTGTTTTTAGGGTGTTTTTGGGGTGTTTCTGGGATGTTTTTGGGTGTTTTTAGGGTGTTTTTGGGGTGTTTCTGGGGTGTTTTTGGGGTGTTTTTGGGGTGTTTTGGGGTGTTTTTGGGTGTTTTTGGGGTGTTTTTGGGTGTTTCTGGGATGTTTTTGGGTGTTTCTGGGGTGTTTTGGGGCTCTCACCGCAGACATGTCGTAGATGTGGGTGGAGCCCATCATGGCCGTGCCCACGGTCGCCGTTCGCTTTTCGGGGACCACCGTGAACAGCTGGGGGGTCTCGCTCCTGTTTGGGGGGGTCAGGATTGGGTGGGGGGTTCCTGATCACCCCAAAACCACCCCCAGCACCCCAAACCCCCCCCCCTACACCCCGGCCCCAAGACCTCCCCAAAATCCCCCCCAAAAACCTCCCCAAAACCCCCCAAAAACCTCCCCCTAAAATCCCTCCAAACACCCCCAAAAACCTCCCCAAAACCCCAAACCCCCCCAAAACTCCCCTAGAAACCCCCCAATCCCCCCCAAACCCTCTCCAAAGCCCCAAAATTCCCCAACCCCCCCCCAAAAACCTCCCCAAACCCCCCCAAAACCCCTCCAACCTCCCCCCCAAAAACCTCTCCAAAATCCCCCCAAATCCCCCCAAAATCCCCCCAAAATCCCCCCAAATGCCCCCCAAAATCCCCCCAAATGCCCCCAAAATCCCCCCAAAATCCCCAAATCCCCCCAAAATCTCCCCAAAATCCCCCCAAAATCCCCAAACCCCCCCAAAATCCCCAACCCCCCTCACCCGTCCATGGCCTCCTCGATTTTCTTCTTGCGCAGCTCAATCAGCTCCGGGGTCTCCATCCCGGCCGGCACCGAGGAGAAGCCCCCGGGGGTGATCAAACCACTGAGGGGGAATTGGGGGGTCAGGGGCACCCCGGGAACTCAGGGGCGCCCCGAAAGGTGTGGGGCGTCCCCCCAGTTCATTTCAGAGGGGACGAACCAACCCCGTTCCCCGCCCCAAAGGAAAACCCCAAAGGATTCTCCTCTTACGGGGGATTTGGGGGTTCAGGGGGTCCCCCTGAGTTCTTGGGGTGCCCCTGGGTGCTTGGGGGTCCCCCTGGGTTCTTGGGGTCCCCCTGAGTTCTTGGGGTCCCCCCAGTTTGTTTCAGAGGGGATGAACCCCATTCCCCACCCCACAGAAAACCCCACAGGATTTCCCCTTTCTGGGGGGATTTTGGGGGTTCAGGGGGTCCCAATCAGTTTTTGGGGTGCCCCTGACTTTTCCGGGGTTCCCTTTGAGTTTTTTTTGGGGTGCCCCCAGCTGTCCATAGTGGGGGTGAACCCCACTCCTCACCCCAAATTTATCGCTCCTTTCTGGGGGAATTTGGGGGGGTTTAGGGGACACCTGGGAGATTTCTTGGGGTACCCCTGAGATCTTTGGGGTGCCCCTGACTTTTCTGAGGTGCTCCTGATTTTTCGGGGGCACCTCCGAATTTTTGGGGGTGTCCGTGGAGGGGGTGAACCCCACTCCTCACCCCAAATTATCGCCCCTTTATGGGGGATTTTGGGGACACTTGAGAGACTTTTTGGGGTGCCCCTGAGTTTTTTGGGGTGCCCCTGAGTTCTGGGGGTTCCCTGTGAAAATTTTTAGGCTTCCCTGTGAGTTTTTTGGGGTCCCCCTGAGTTTTTGGGGTGCTCCTCAGCTGTGTTCCCCCCCCCCCCCCACTCCTCACCCCAAATTCATCGCTCCTTTCTGGGGGAATTTGGGGGGGTTTAGGGGACACTCGGGAGATTTTTTGGGGCGCCCCCGGTATTTTTGGGGTGCCCACCTGTCGGCAGGGGTGATGAATCCGGTCTCGTCCGGTTTTTCTTCGTCGCTCTCCTCCTCCTCCTCCTCCTCCGAGGATTCCTCGTCCGAGGGCTCCAGCTCCCCCCAGGGCGTGCGGTCGATCTCCTCCTCCTCCTCCTTGGTCTGGGGGGGCCCGGGGGGGTCACCCGGGGATTTGGGGGGTCCCAGGGGGGTCGGGCAGGGGGATTTTGGGGGAGATTTGGGGGGTTTTGGGGTTTTTTTGGGGTTTTTTGATGCTTGGAAAGGGGATTTGGGTGTGGGGTTATGGAGACCCCAAATCTGGGGGGGGGCCGGGGAGGTCACTCAGGGATTTGGGGGTCCCAGGGGATTTGGGGGGGGGTCCCAGGGGGTTTGGGGGGGTCGGGCAGGGGGATTTTGGGGGGATTTGGGGTTTTTTTTCAGGGATTTTTGGGGTTTTTTGGGGGGATTTTTGGGGTTTTTTTTCAGGGATTTTTGGGGTTTTTTGGGGGATTTTTGGGGTTTTTTTGATGCATTTGGGTGTGGGGTTATGGAGACCCCAAATCTGGGGGGGCTGGGGGGGGTCACTCAGGAATTTGGGGGTCCCAGGAGGTTGGGGAGGGGGATTTGGGGATTTTTGCGTTATTTTGGGGGGATTTGGGGGTTTTTGGATGCTCGGATGGGGGATTTGGGTGTGGGGTTATGGAGACCCCAAATCTGGGGGTCCCAGGGAGATCCCAGGGAATTTGGGGAGGGTCTGATGGGGTTTGGGGGGGTCCCAGGGGGATTTGGGGGGTCCCGGTGGGTCTGTCAGGGTTTGGGGGAGTCCCAGGGAGATCCCAGGGGATTTTGGGGGGTCCAGCAGGGTTTGGGGGGGTCCCATGGGATTGGGGGGGTCCCAGGGGATTTGGGGGGGTCCCATGGGGTTTGGGGGGTGCCGGGGGGTTTGGGGGGTCCCATGGGGTTTGGGGGAGCCCCAGTGGGGTTTGGGGGTCCCGGGGGGTTTGGGGGGTCCCGTGGGGTTTGGGGGAGCCCCAGTGGGGTTTGGGGGGTCCCGTGGGGTTTGGGGGAGCCCCAGTGGGGTTTGGGGGGGTCCCGGGGGGTTTGGGGGGTCCCGTGGGGTTTGGGGGAGCCCCAGTGGGGTTTGGGGGGTCCCGGGGGGTTTGGGGGAGCCCCAGTGGGGTTTGGGGGTCCCAGATGTGCCCCCATCACCTGGAACTCGGCGGCGTTGGTCCCAAACACGTCCCCATAGAGCGGCTTCCCCGTCTCGTCCACGGGCGGCTTCCCCCAGCCCCCGGCGTGGTACCCGAAGGAGCAGCCCTGGGGGGGACACCCCAAAATCACCCTGGGCACCCCGAAATTACCCTGAAACCGCCCCCAAAGCATCCTGCACCCTGCAGCACCAAAAAACCCCCAAAATCCCCCCCGAAAAACCCCCCCAAAATCCCCCCCCAAAACCACCCCAAATCCCCTCCTAAAAACACCCAAACACCCCCACCCTGCAGCACCACAAAACCCCCAAAATCCCCCCCGAAAAACCTCCAAAATCCCCCTAAAAAACACCAAAAACCCCCAAAATGCCCCCCAAAAAACTTCCAAAATCCCCCCACCCAGGACCCCCAAAAGAACCCCAAAATCCCCCTAAAAAATCCCAAAACCACCCCAAAAACCCCCAAACCCCCCCAAAACCACCCCAAAAACCCTAAAATCAACCCCAAGCATCCCAAAACCACCCCAAAACCACCCCAAATCCCCTCCTAAACCCACCCAAACACCCCCACCTTGCACCCCAAATTCCCCCCCAAAAAACCCCAAATTCCCCCCAAAATCCCCCCAAAAAACCCCAAATTCCCCCCAAAATCCCCCCCAAAAAACCCAAAATCCCCCCAAAAAACCCCAAATCCCCCCCAAACCCCCCCAGCACCCCAAAAGCCGCGCTCACCTCGGGGATGGGGGAGTTGAGCCCCGGGATTTTGAGGTTGGGGTAGGAGGGGGGGGGTCCATAGCGCTGCATGGCGATCAGCCAGGGCGGGGGCACCTTGTGGGCGTTCTGGGGGGGCACAGGGGGGTCAGCGCCCCCAGAACACCCCCGGGACCCCAAAAACCCCAAATCCAACCCAGGACCCCCCAAAAAACCCCAAATCTGCACCAGGATCCCCCAAAAAACCCCAAATCTGCACCTGGACCCCGAAATCACAGCAGGGATTGGGGGGGGGGCAAAGGAAGGGGTGTCCTCCCCCCCCCGTCAGGGCATGGAACATTCCTGGGGGGGTCAGCGCCCCCAAAACACCCCCGGGGCCCCAAAAAAACCCTAAATCTGCACCAGAACCCCCTAAAAAAACCCCAAATCTGCACCAGGACCCCGAAATCAGAGATTAGGGGGGCCCTAAAGGAAGGGGTGTGTCCCCCCCCCAGGGCAGGGCATGGAACATTCCAGGGGCTTGGGGTGGGATTTGGGGTGGATTTGGGGTGGATTTGGGGTGGATTTGGGGTTGGGGGTGGATTTAAGATGGTTTTAGGGTGGTTTTGGGGTATTTTGGGGTGCCCTCACCAGCCCCGCGGGCATGCCCAGGGATTTGGGGTTTGGGATGATTTTGGGATGATTTTGGGGTGGTTTTGGGGTGTTTTTGGGGTGTTTTTGGGGTGTTTTTGGGGTGGTTTTGGGGTGGTTTTGGGGTGTTTTTAGGGTGTTTTGGGGTGGTTTTGGGGTGGTTTTGGGGTGGTTTTGGGGTGTTTTAGGGTGTTTTTGGGGTGTTTAGGGTGTTTTTGGGGTGGTTTTGGGGTGCCCTCACCGGCCCCACGGGCATGCCCAGGGATGTGGGATTTGGGATGGTTTTTGGGGTGGTTTAGGGATGGTTTTAGGGTGTTTTTGGGGTGGTTTTGGGGTGTTTTTGGGGTGTTTTTGGGGTGTTTTAGGGTGGTTTTGGGGTGTTTTTAGGGTGTTTTGGGGTGTTTTTGGGGTGGTTTTAGGGTGTTTGTTTTAGGGTGTTTTTGGGGTGGTTTTTGGGTGTTTTTGGGGTGTTTTTGGGGTGTTTTTGGGGTGTTTTTGGGTGTTTTAGGGTGGTTTTGGGGTGTTTTTGGGGTGTTTTTGGGGTGGTTTTGGGGTGCCCTCACCGGCCCCACAGGCATGCCCAGCGCGATCCGCAGCTCGTCCGAGAGATCTCCCGGCTTCTTCTCCTTGAGCCGCGTCTCAAACTCCTTCCCCTGGGGACACCAAGGGGACAACAAAGGGACAACGAGGTCACCAAGGGGACAACGGGGCGGTGACAACCCCAAAGACCCAACCAGGGTGGCACCAAAGCCCCCAGAATCCCACAGGGATGTCCCAAAAGCCACCAATGTCCGCCCAAGATGTCTCCAAAGCCGCCAATGCCACCCCCAGGATGTCCCCAAAGCCCCAAATGTTCAACCAGGATGTCCCCAGAGTCACAAAATCCAACCAGGATGTCCCCAAAATCCAACCAGGACATTTCCAGAGCCCAAAATGTCCAACCAGGATATCCTCAAAACCCCAAATCTTCACCCAGGACCTCTCCAAACCCCAAACCTCCAACCAGGATGTCCCCAAATGTCCCCCAGGCCAGCCCTGAAGCCCCAGGTGTCCCCCCAGGTGTCCCCAAATCTCCAAAATCCAACCAGGACATCTCCAAACCCCAAACCTCCAACCAGGATGTCCTGAAGGTGACAAGGGCCCCAAAATCCAACCAGGATGTCCTGAAACCCCCAAAATCCAACCAGGATGTCCCCAAATGTCCCCCAGGCCAGCCCTGAAGCCCCAGGTGTCCCCCCAGGTGTCCCCAGTGTCCCCACCTCGTAGTAGAGGTCCCCATGGATGGTCAGCTTGGGCTTGGTCTGCCACTTGAAGAAGGCATCGTGCAGTTTCTGGTAGTCGATGTCGATCTTGCCCATCTTGGGCCGCACCTTCTCCCTCATCTTGGACTTCATGGTCTTCTGCTCCTCCTGGGGACAGCGCAGGGGACACTGGGGACACGGCCCGGGGCCGCGGGGACACCCCAGGAGCGGCCACCGGGGACACGGGTGTGACCGTGATGGGCACAAGGTCCCCAAACCCAACCAGGGGGTCCCCAAAATCCAACCAGGGTATCCCCAAACCCAACCAGGGGGTCCCCAAACCCAACCAGGGGGTCCCCAAACCTCCAAAACCCAACCAGGGGGTCCCCAAAATCCAACCAGGGTATCCCCAAACCCAACCAGGGGGTCCCCAAAATCCAACCAGGGGGTCCCCAAACCCAACCAGGGGGTCCCCAAACCCAGCCAGGGGGTCCCCAAACCTCCAAAACCCAACCAGGGTATCCCCAAATCCAACCAGGGGGTCCCCAAAACCCAACCAGGGGGTCCCCAAACCTCCAAAATCCAACCAGGGGGTCCCCAAACCTCCAAAACCCAACCAGGGTATCCCCAAATCCAACCAGGGGGTCCCCAAAACCCAACCAGGGGGTCCCCAAATCCAACCAGGGGGTCCCCAAAACCCAACCAGGGTGTCCCCAAAACCCAACCAGGGTGTCCCCGAGGTGTCCCCACCTTCTCCTGCAGGGCCTCTCACATCTCCTGCATGTCTGGTGACCACCCAGGACTTCTCCAAACCCCCCAGACCCCTCCCCAAACCCATCCCACCCTCACAGCTGCCCCTCAGACGCTCCCCAAGGTGTCCCAATGTCCCCAAGGTGTCCCAAGGTCTCCCCAAGGTGTCCCAATGTCCCCAAGCTGTCCCCACCTTCTCCTGCAGGGCCTCCCTCATCTCCTGGGTGCCTGTGACCACCAAGAACCTCCACAAACCCCTCCCCAAACCCCTCCCATGGCCCTGGCCGCCCTCACACTGTCCCCGAGGTGTCCCCGAGGTGTCCCCGAGGTGTCCCCGAGGTGTCCCCACCTTCTCCTGCAGGGCCTCCCTCATCTCCTGGATCCCGGTGCGTTTGATGAACTCGGGCAGCTCGAAGGGCGGTTTCTCGATGCCCCTCTTGCCCTGCAGGTATTTCCTCTTGAAGCACCAATGCCGCGGCACCGGCACCGAGTTCCGCGTGGCCTTCAGGTGCACCAGGAGCTTGGGGTCCTGCGCGGTGACATCGTGCATCTCCACCACGTCAGGGCGGGCCACCAGCTGGGGACAGCAGAGGGACAGCAGGGGACATCAGGGGAGTTAGCAGGGACAGTCCCAGGGTGGCTCTGTGGGACACAAGGTGACCTCTGGGTGGTCACATCGTGCATCTCCACCATGTCAAGGTGGGCCACCGGCTGGGGACAGCAGAGGGACAGCAAAGGGACAGCAAAGGGACAGCAGGGGACGAGGGAGAGTGAGGGGAGGAGAGCCCCAGAATGGTGCTGGGGACATCAAAGTGACCTTGGGTGGGGCCACGGGACACCAGGGTGGCACTGGTGGGGTGACAAGGAGAAGACTGAGGTCCCAAGGGGACCCCCAGGCGGGCAGCTGGGACCCCAGTGTCCCCAGGAAGGTGACAAGGGCACATTGCGTGGCTCCACCGGGGCTCCCAGGGGACAGGAGGTGTCACCTCAGGGCTGTCCCCAGCTCCGAGTGCCACCACACCCGCGGGGGAGGGGACAGGGCCGTGTCTGTCCCCAAGTGTCACCTGCTTCAGCTCGGCCACTGTGAACCTGTTCATGCGCCGCAGCTTCTTCTTGGACAGCTTGGGGACCTCCTGCTTCTTCTCCTGGGGACACGTGGGGACAGCTCGAGTGACACGGGGAGGGTGGCACCCGATGGCGGCGCCCGCTGTCCCTGTCCCACCTCAGGGACCGTCCCCTCCTTCCCAGTGCCGGCTGTCACCACCCCCAGTCAGTGTCCCCAAACACCCCGGCGTTGTCCCCAACTCAGTACCAGCTCCAGCTGCCACCTCCCGTCACCCTCAATGTCACCCCGCTGTCCCCCGTGTCCCCAGTGCCACTGCATCATCCCATCACTGCCCTGTCCCCAATGTCCCCATGTCCCCAATGTCCCCAGTGTCACCTGCTCATCCTCAGAGCTGTCCCCAATGTCCCCATGTCCCCGTGTCACCTGCTCATCCTCAGAGCTGTCCCCACTGTCCCCGTCCCCAATGTCCCCAATGTCCCCCTGTCCCCGTGTCACCTGCTCATCCTCAGAGCTGTCCCCATGTCCCCATGTCCCCTGCTCATCCTCAGAGCTGTCCCCATGTCCCCATGTCCCCGTGTCACCTGCTCATCCTCAGAGCTGTCCCCGTCGCTGCCCCTGGTGCCATCCTCGGGTCCCTTTTTCCGGGGCGCCCCGGTGCTCTCAGTTCTCTCCGCCCGCTCCGGCTCCTTCTCCTTGTCCTTCTTCACCTCATCCGTCAGCTGGGGAGGGGACGGGGACAGGGGTCAGAAGGACCCAGAGGACAGGGACAGGGGACGGGGACAGGGTTAGGGAGAGGGAACAGGGTCAGAGGACAGGGGACACAGGTCAGCAGGTGACCAAGGGTGACACTGGGGTGACCCTCAGCACCCAGGGGTGACTCCTGGCATCCAAGAGTGACCCAGGAGTGACCCTGGCACCCAGGAATGACCCCTGACACCCAGGGGTCACCCTGGCACCCAGCAGTGACCCCCCCCGGCACCCAAAGGTGCCACCAGCACCCCCCAAGTGTCACCTTGAAGGCCTCGAAGATCCTCTTGAAGAAGACGAAGTTGGGGTCGTAGATCTCGGGCTCCTCGCTCACGTACTCGATCTCCACCTCGGGGCCGTCCCCGGGCGCGGGCTCGGGGTCCCCCCGGGGGGGGGTCGGCGTTGGGGCCCCCTCCCGGGCCCCGCCCCTCCCCCGCTTCTTCTTCTTCCGGTTCCGGCGCTTCCGGTTCCGCTGGGAGGGGACAAAAAGGGACAGTGAGGGGACATGGAGGTGACACAGGAGGGGACAAAAAGGGACAGTGAGGGGACACGGAGGTGGGACAGGTCCCTCTAACTGGGGGGACAAAGAGGGACCCCCGATGGGATGTCAGAAGAGGGGACAAAGGTGACACGAAGGTGACACAAGTGACCCCAGAGTGAGTCACACCCCCTGCACTTGGTAGGGACAAAATGGGGACATTGGGGTGGCACCGAGAGGGGACAGATCCTCCCAGTAAGGGGACAGGAAAGGGACATTGGGGTGACCCCAAAGTGACCCAAACCCACCCATGGCCGCCAAGGGAGGGGACAACAATGGCACCCCAGGGACACAGGTGACCCCAGAGCCATCCAAACCCCCTCCCACGTAAACCCATCCATGACCCCCGGGAATTTGGGGCACCCATGGGACCCCCCCATCCCCCCAGTGTGGGTGGGGGGGGGCCTGTCCCCCATTGTCCCCTCTGTCACCTCCTTTTTGGATGTCCCCATGTCCTCCTCGGCCTCGGAGGCCGACGCCGACGCCCGGAGCTCCGTCTCCATCTCGTCCTCGGCTGGGGGCACACGGGGGACAGGGCTGTCACCCCCACCTCTGGGTGCCACCCCCACCTCTGGGTGCCACCCCCACCTCTGGGTGGCACTCTCCATCTCTGGGTGCCACCCCGACCTCTGGGTGCCACCCCCACCTTTGGTGTCACCCCCACCTTTGGTGTCACCCCCACCTCTGGGTGTCACCCCCACCTTTGGTGTCACCCCCACCTCTGGGTGTCACCCCCACCTTTGGTGTCACCCCCACCTTTGGTGTCACCCCCACCTCTGGGTGCCACCCCCACCTTTGGTGTCACCCCCACCTCTGGGTGTCACCCCCACCTCTGGGTGCCACCCCGACCTCTGTGTGCCACCCCCACCTCTGGGTGCCACCCCCACCTTTGGTGTCACCCCCACCTCTGGGTGCCACTCTCCATCTCTGGGTGCCACCCCCACCTCTGGGTGCCACCCCCACCTTTGGTGGGGAGCACCCAGTGGGGATAGGGGGACACTGTGGGTGGCACAGGGGGTGGCAGGGGACACTGAGGTGGCACTGGGGACACTGGGGTGGCACTGGGGGTGACATTGGGGACACTGAGGTGGCACTGGGGACACTGGGGTGGCACTGGGGTGGCACAGGGGGTGACATTGGGGACACTGGGGTGGCACAGGGGGTGGCACGGCTGGGGCAGGGCTCACCCGACACCCCTGGCACTGTCACCAGCTCCTCCTGCCGGCTCTCCTTGAGCTGCAGGATCTTCTCCAGCGCCTGCGGGATCTTGGGGCCCACCCCGGAGTCCTCGTTCTGGGGGGGGCAGGAGGGGGGGGTCAGAGGAACCCCCAGGACCCCCCTCAAAATCAGGGAGACCCCCGGGAGCCCCCCCAAAATCAGGAAGATCCGCCCTGAAATCAGAGAGACGCCCAGGACCCACCCCAGAATTTAAGGAGACCCCAAAACTGGGGAGACTCCCAAGACTGTCCCTAAAGAGACCCCAAACCCACAGAGACCCCTCCCCAGAACAGAGACCCCAGACCCAGAACCCCCAGACTCAGAGCACCCCCCAACAGAGCCCCCAGCCCCACAGACCCCCTCAACAGAGACCCCAAACCCACAGAGACCCCTCCCCAGAACAGAGACCCCAGACCCAGAACCCCCAGACCCAGAGACCCCCCCAACAGAGACCCCAAACCCACAGAGACCCCAGTAGAGACCTCAAACCCACAGAGACCCCAGTAGAGCCCCCAGCCCCACAGAGACCCCTCCCCACAACAGAGCCCCCAGCCTCACAGACCCCCCCAACAGAGACCCCAAACCCACAGAGACCCCTCCCCAGAACAGAGACCCCAGACCCAGAACCCCCAGACTCAGAGCCCCCCCCACAAGAGACCCCTGACATGCAGAGACCCCAGTAGAGACCCCAAGCCCACAGAGACCCCTCCCCACAATAGAGACCCCAGCCTCAGAGCCCCCCCAGCCTCAGAGCCCCCCCAGCCCCACCTCTCTGCTGTCATCGCCGGGGGGCGGGGGGGGCCCGCGGGGCCGGGGGGCTCCCATGGCCAGGGGGACTCCCATGGGGCTGCCTGGGGAGGGGGGGGGGACACAAAGGCGCCATCAGCCTGGGGAGGGGGTGGGGACAGAGGTGTCCCCCCCCCACCCCTCCCCCAATGTCCCCCCCTCACCTCGGGGGGCCAGGGGGGTCCTGGCAGCCATGGGAGCCCCCTCGGGGGGGGCGCGGGGGGCGGGGGGGGTCAGCTTGGCCATCTCCTGCTGCCGCTCCTGCTCCAGCAGCACCGCGGCCTGGGGGGCACGGGGGGTCAGGGGGGCTGGGTGAGGCCCCCCCAAACCCAGGGGAGCCCCCCCAAGCCCAGGGGAGCCCCCCCAAACCCAGGGGAGCCCCCCCAAGCCCTGGGTGCCCCCTCACCCGTTTCTGCTGCTCCAGCAGCTCCTGCTCCTTGGCCTTGTCCCCAAACGGGTGCTGGCCCTGAGGGGGGGGACAGGGGAGCGCAGTCAGGACCCCCCCAGAAACCAAGGGTGCCCCCCCAAAGTGTCACCCACCCCCCAAAAACCACAAATCCCCCCCCAAACCACCCCTCAGCTCCCCCCCCCATGAGTACCCTCCCCAAGGTGGCCCCACCCCCTCCAACACCCCCCAGACCCTTTTAAAGCCCCCCAAACCCCACAGCCCCGGACCCCCCGCGCCCCCCTCCCCCCAGAGGAGCCCCCACCCCAAAATCCCCCCCCAGACCTGCGCCCTCTCCTCCTGCAGCACAAGAGCTGCTTTAACCCCCCCCAAACCCCCAATGAAACTCCCCCAAAACGCCCCCAAATCCCACATCCCCGTGCCTCCCACCCCCCAGAGGAGCCCCCCCAAGCCCCAGCGGAGCCCCCCAAGCCCCAGCGGAGCCCCCCACGCCCCAGAGGAGCCCCCCGGACCTGGGCCCGCTCCTCCTGCAGCACAAGAGCTGCTTTAACCCCCCCCAAACCCCCAATGAAACTCCCCCAAAACGCCCCCAAATCCCACATCCCCGTGCCCCCCACCACCCAGCGGAGCCCCCCACCCCCCAGAGGAGCCCCCCACGCCCCAGAGGAGCCCCCCGGACCTGGGCCCGCTCCTCCTGCAGCAGCAGCGCCGCCTGCTGCTGGGCCAGCGTCAGCCGCTCCTCCTCGCTGAGCCCCGCGGGCGGCGGCGGCGGCGGCACCGGGACCCCCCCCACGGGCCCCCCCAGGCCGAAGCCGAGCCCCAGCCCCGGCGGGGGAGGGGGGGGCACCAGGGGGTGCTGCAGGGGCAGCGCTGGGGGCAGCTGGGGGGGCACCTGAGACACCCCCGGCCCAGAGTTTAGCGCCACGAACAGCCCGGATTCGGATCGCGGGGTTTTTAACACCCCCCGCCCCCCAACACAACCCAAAACTGGGTGTCACTGACCCCCCCCCCCACCCCAAAATTTGGGGGTCTGGAGGGTTTTGACTCCCCTCACCCCAAAATGGAGCATCATTGTCCCCCCCCCACCCCAAAATTTAACACCACAAGCACCCCGGATTTGGGGGGGGGGTCTGAGGAGTTTTAACCTCCCCCACCCCCCAAAATTTAACACCCTCCCTGCCCCAAATTTGGATTCTGGAAAATTTCAACTCGCCCCCCACCCCAAACTGGGTGTCATTGACCCCCCCGCCCCCCACCCCAAAATTTAATGCCCCACCACCCCAAATTTGGGTTCTGGAGAGTTTTAACCCCCCCCCACCCCAAAACTGGGTGTCAGTGACCCCCCCCACCCCAAAATGTGGAGCTCTGAGGGGTCCTAAACCCCCCCAAAGGCACCCATGGACCCCCTCCCCCACCCCAAGCCCCCCCAGAGCCCCCCAAAATCCCACCTGGGGGGGCGGGGCCTTGTCCCCCTCCTCGGGGCGCAGGGCAGGGCGGCTCAGCACGATCCCAGTCTGGGGGGGGCACAAATTGGGGAGGGGTCCCTGTGAGCCCCCCCTGCTTGGAGGGGACATGGGGACCCCCCCTCTGCGAGGGTGGGGGCGGCAGGAATCCTCCCACCCCCAAAAATGGAACAAACACCCTCAACACGACATTAAAGCTCCGAAAAATCACATTAAACTCCCAAACAAGTCAAATTTAACTCCCCAAAAGCCTATTAAATCTCCCCAAAAATAACATTAAACCCCCCAAAACTTCTATTAAATCCCCCAAAAATCCCACTAAACCCCCCAAAAACCACATTAAACCCCCCCAAAATTAGTCTCCCTCCTCAAAGGGACAGGGGAGAATTTGGGGTCCCCCTGTTTTGGGGCTCTCACCTGCAGGGTGTAGGCCTGGAGCCGCTCCAGGAGCTCCTCACGGGTCCCTAGGGGGAAAAGGAGGGGGTCAGGGACCCCCAAATTCTGCCCCAGAACCCCCCAAATTCCTCTGCCCCATCACAGACCCTGAAAACTTCTCAGCACCCCAACACTTCCCCCCCAGGGACCCCCAGAACTCCCTCAGATCTCCCCTCAAGTGACCCCAAAATCCCCGAATTTCCCTTCTTCCCCTCACACATCCCCGCTCTCCCCTCACGGATCCATCCCCGCTCTCCCCTCACGGATCCATCCCCGCTCTCCCCTCACGGATCCATCCCCGCTCTCCCCTCACGGATCCATCCCCGCTCCCCTCACGGATCCATCCCCGCTCTCCCCTCACGGATCCATCCCCGCTCCCCTCACGGATCCATCCCCGCTCTCCCCTCACGGATCCATCCCCGCTCTCCCCTCACGGATCCATCCCCGCTCTCCCCTCACGGATCCATCCCCGCTCTCCCCTCACGGTTTCCCCCCCGCTCCCCGCACCCTGCGCGGGGGCTCCGATGCCGGCGAGCGTGGCCTGGAGCTCGGGGTGGGCCCAGCCCGCGTAGGGCGAGCGCTCGGGGGCTCGGGGGTCCCTCAGGGGCTCCCCGGGCCCGGCCGCCGCCGCCGCCGCATCCGCGCGCTCCGCCGCCATCTTGGCGTCGCCGCCGCCGAGAGCGTCGTAGCCAATCAGAGAGCGCGGCGCCGCGCCGCACGTGATGGCGTCACGGGGTGAAGGGGAGGGGCTTGCGCGGGTATTAGTGGTAATGGGGCGGGGATGACGTCACGGTGGTGAGGGTGACGAAACGAACACGGACGGGTTAGTGACGTGAGCTCTGTTGGAATGACGTCACAGGATTCAATATACCTGCTCATTAGCATGGCCACGCCCACCCAGCTGCTCGCCACATCCCCGATCCTCGTTTGCATAGCCCCGCCCATAGCTTGTACACTTATTCACACTTATTTGCATGGCACCGCCCCAAATCAGCGCTCATTTTCATCACACCAGGATTTCAGCTGATTTACATGAGCCCCTTCGTGATCCAGCCCATTATTTGCATAACCGCGCTCATTATGCAGACGAAATTCCCTCCCTCTTTCCTGGCTCCGCCCCCAAACGCGGCCATTCATTTCTCCCAGCGCGATTTCGTTTAGGCCGCGCCCACCCTCATGTCTGTTAGCCCCGCCCCTTTTGTTGGCGGTCTTTGTACTTGACCCCGCCTATTGAGGGCGTGACCCAACAGATCCTCGCCTTCTTTCCGGATGTGACGTCACCTCCGCCGCCGCTGTACCCGGAAGTGCCGCCGCAGGTGAGCGCGCGCCGCGCGGTGGGGGCGGGGCCGGGGGGTCCCGGGGGTCCCGGGGGGGGTCCCTGAGCCCCCCCCCCGCCCTTCCCCCATCCCGGGGGTCCCTGAGCCCCCCCAGCCCCGCCCCCATCCCGGGGGTCCCTGAGCCCCCCCGTGTCCCCCCAGCCCCGCCATGTCGCGCGCCACCAAGCGGAAGCACGTGGTGAGGGAGCTGCTGGAGGAGCGCGTGCAGCCCGCGGAGGGACAGAGCGTGGTCAGGGTGAGAACCGGGACACCGGGGGACATTGGGGACATTGTGGGGATTGGGGACAGCTGGGACGTTGGGGACAGCGGGGGGACAGGGCGTGGTCAGGGTGAGGGGGGGGACACGGGGAGATCGGGGACACCGGGGGACATTGGGGACACGGGGACAGTGGGGGGACATGGGGAACATAAGGGGGGTTGGGGATTGGGGTGACACTGGGGACACTGGGGAGACATCAGGGACGATGGGGGGATATTGAGGACATTGGGGACAATGGGGGGACAGGGCAGGGGGATGTGGGGACATTCGGGGGACACAGGGACAAAGCTCTGGGACAGGGGGACACGGAAGGGACAGCCGGACACGGGGACAGGGGTGACAAGGGGACACAGAGAGGTGGCCCTGGGGACAACGAGACTTGGGGGGGACACGAGGGAAAAGACGCTGCTCTGGGGACAGAGGGGACACCGAGGGGACACCGAGGGGACACCGAGGGGACCCTGAGGCCGGCCGTGTCCCCCAGGTGTTGGGGACACCGGGGAACAACCTGCACGAGGTGGAGACGGCGGAGGGGACGCGGTTCCTGGCCAGCATGCCACCGCGGTTCAGGAAGCACATCTGGATCAAGAGAGGTGACACTGCCACCATTGCTGTCACCCTGTCATTGTCACTGTGTCATTGTCACTGCTCCTGTGTCACCCTGTCATTGTCACTGTCCCTGTGTCACCCTGTCATTGTCACCCTGTCGTTGTTCGGTGTCACTGTCACCCTGTCAGTGCCACCGCGGTTCAGGAAGCACATCTGGATCAAGAGAGGTGACACTGCCACCCTCACTGACACCCTGTCATTGTCACCCTGTCATTGTCACTGTCCCTGTGTCACCCTGTCATTGTCACCCTGTCATTGTCACTGCCCCTGTGTCACCCTGTGTCATTGTTCTGTGTCATATCCCCTGTCATTGTCACCCTGTCGCTGCCTTTGTCACCAGGGCATTGTCACCCTGCCCTCCCCCACTGTCCCCTTGCTGTCCCCTCAGTGTCCCCTCAGTGTCCCCTCTGTCCCCCCAGGTGATTTCCTGCTGGTCGATCCCATCCTGGAGGGCTCCAAGGTCAAAGCTGAAATTTCCCTGGTGCTGCTCCCGCCCCACGTGCGCTCCCTGCAGCGCCAGGGGCTCTGGTATGACCCAAACACCCCAAAAATGGCCCCAAAATACCCCCAAAACACCCCCCAAATACCCCAAAACCCCTAAATACCTCGCCCAAACCCAAAAAACCCCACCCCAATACCCCAAACCTCACCCCCAAAACACCTCAGAACGGCCCTAACCCCCCAAACCCTGAAAATACCCCCAAAATACTCCCCAGGACCTATAAAGTACCCCAAAACTGCCCTAGAATACCCAAAAATACCCCAAAGCTGCCCCAGAATAGCCCAAAATACTCCCCAAAAATATGCCCCAAAATACCCCCCAAAAACCACCCCAAATACCTTAAAAAACCCCAAAACCCCAAAATACCTCAACACTGCCCCGAAATCCCCCCTAAAATACCCCAAAATACCAGAAATATCCCAAAATACCCCAAAATACCCAAAGATAATCCCCCAAAATCCCCAATTTCCTCCTAAACTCCCAAAATCCCCTAAAATTTCCCCAAATCCTCCCAGAAATACCCCAAAACCACCCCAAAACAGCTCAAATCAGTCTAAAATACCCCAAACCACCTCAAATCCCCCTCAAATACTCCAAAATTCCCTAAAATGCCCCCAAAACCCCCAAACTCCCACAAAATACCCCAAAACTCCACCAACCCCCCCCAAACTCCAAAAAAATATCCCAAAATGCCCCAATCCCCCCTAAAAAATCCCAAATTGCCCCAAATCCCCTCAGGCCCGAGGCCTTCGCGCCCCTGGAGAGGAAAAACCCCCAGGAGGGGTGAGTTAATTAGGGGGAATGAATTAATTGGGGAGCGGTAATGGGGGTTAATTGGGATTTGTTTTAATTTAATTTGATAATTAGGGAGCAATGAGGTGTTGTTTATTGGGGGGTGATAGTGGGGATTAATTGGGAGGAAATAATGGGATCCTAATTAATTTGAGGTAATGGAGGTCTTAATTGGGTGGTGATAATGGGATCTTAATTAATTTGGATTAATGGAAGTGTTAATTTGGGGACAATAATTAACATTACTTGAGGTTCATTAATAAGGACAATATTGGGACCTTAATTGGGGAGTAATAACGGTGGATTAATTAGGGGGGTGATAATTTGGGGGGTTAATTGGGGGGGTGATAACTGGGGGGGTTAATTGGGGGTTATTAATGGGGACAATAATGGGGAGGAGGGGTCCGAATGGGCTCAAGGGGACAGTTGGGGACACGGTGGCACTTTGGGGACACCGTGACCCCCCCGTGTGACCCCTCCAGTGACGAGCAGGGGCTCTTTGTCAACACCAACCGGGGGGGGACCCCTGGGGACACCGGGGACAGCGATGGGGACAGCGAGGACGACACCGGGGACAGCAAGGAGGACAATGAGGACAATGAGGACGACACCGGGGACAGCGACGGGGACAACGAGGACAATGAGGAGGACAATGAGGACAATGGGGAGGACGCCAAGGACACCGAGGACAGCGATGGGGACACCGAGGACACCCACGGGGACACTGGGGACACCCACGGGGACACTGGGGACACCAGGGCCAGCTCAGAGCGCGGCAGCCGGGGACACTCGGGGGACACAGAGCACACGAGTGACACCGGGGACAGCGCGGGGACTGAGGCCCTGCGGCCAAAGGATGTTGGGGACAAGGACAGGGGGGACGCGGGGCGGGGCGGGGACGCTCCCCAATAAAGGATGCTGGTGGCACTGGGGTGGCACTGGGGTGGCTCTGTGTGTCCCCTCCCCGCCAGTGACACGCGGTGACACAAAGTGACTCCAGAGGCCTTTATTGTCCCCAGGGCCGGGGAGGGGGACAGGGGTGTCCCCAAGGGTGTCCCCGGGGTGTCCCCAGGGTTCCAGGGGTGTCCTGAAGGGTCCCAAAGGTGTCCCCAGGGTGTCCAGCGATGTCCCCAAGGTGTCCCCAGGTGTCCCCTCACTTGGTGATGGTGTTCCTGGAAGGAAAAGGGGGGGGTGTCAGCGGCCCAGTCCATCCCAGTTCCCCCCAGTCCATCCCAGTTCCCCCCAGTGCTCCCAGTCCCCTTTGAGTCACTCCCAGTCCACCCCAGACCTCTCTCACTCCATCCCAGTCCCTCCTAATTCCCCTCCCAGTTCCTTCCCACTCCATCCCAGTCTCTCCCAGTCCCCCCACCAGTCCATCCCAGTCCCCCCCAATCCCCTCCCAATCCCCTCCCAATCCATCCCAGTCCCCCCAGTCCCTCCCAGTGCTCCCAGTTTGGCGCTCACGCGTTCATGCTCTTGCCGGAGCCGCTCAGGACGATGTACGGCGTCTTCTGCGCCCGCTGCTTCTCCTGCAGCAGCGCCACCGTGCCCAGGGGGGTGTCACTGGAGCTCATCTTCTTCAGCAGCTGCGCCCCAAAAAACGGGGGGGGACCCCCAAATCAGGGGAACCCCAAAAACCCCGGGAACGGCCCCAAAAAAACCCCGGAGAATTCCCCAAATCCCAAAGGGAACCCCCCCCCCCCCCGAGTTTTGGGGGCTGGGGGACACTGGGGGGACATTGGGGCTCCCCTTCTTTGGGGGCTGCACCCCATAATCAGAGGGGCACCCCAAAATCAGGGGGAGCCCAAAGACGTTGGGAATTCCCCAAAAAATTCCAGGAAAAAACCCCAAAATCACAAGGGAAACCCCCAATCCCATTGCAGGGTATTGGAGACCCCAAAACCTCGGGGAGACCCTAAAATTGGGGCTGGAGGTGCCCAAATTTGGCTTGGGATTCTCCAGTGGAGCTGGGGGGACCCCAAGAGGCTCCAGGGGACCCCAAAAGGCTCCAGGGGACGCCAAGATCAGCCTGGAGGATCCCAAAATTTGGGCTAACAACCTCAAAAAACATCCCAGGAACCCCAAAATTGGGGTCAAAAACTTCAGCAGCACCACGAGACCCCAAAATTGGTGTGGAGACCCCAAAATTTGAATGGAGATCCCCAAAATTGGGCTGGAGACCCCAAAAGTGGAGTGGAGGCCCCAATGAGAGCACAGAGGGGGTCTCAAAAATCCCCCCAAAAAAATCCCCAAAATTCCCCCAAAATTCCCAAAAAAGTCCCCAAAATCCCCAAAGCCCCCGATGCCCCTCACCGCCTCCTCATCCAACTTCTTCATCCTCCTCTCCGTCTTCATCTTCCCCGAGCCCTTCCCGTGGAAGCGATGGGAGAGCTGCCGGAAGGCCTGGGGACAGCACGGGGACATTGGGGACAGCACGGGGACATTGGGGACATTGGGGACGCTGGGGACACTGGGGACATTGGGGACATCGGGGACATTGGGGACACTGGGGACATTGGGGACATCGGGGGGCTTAGGGACATTGGGGACATTGGGGACATTGGGGACATTGGGGGTTTGGGGGGAATGGGGACACTGGGGACATCAGGGGGACATTGGAGGATTGGGGGGACATTGGAGACAGCAGGAGGGACACTGGGGACATTGGGGACATTGGGGACACCACGGGGCTTGGGGATGTTTTGGGGTCAGGGGACACCGTGGGGGTGCTGGGGACACTGGGATGGGTTTGGGGACATTGTGGAGGGTTGGTGACACCATGGAGGGTTGGGGACACCGCGGGGGTGTTTTGGTGACACCATGGAGGGTTGGGGACACCGCGGGGGTGTTCTGGGGACACCGCGGGGGTGTTTTGGGGACACCGTGGAGGGTTGGGGACACCGCGGGGGTGTTCTGGGGACACGCCACCTCTTTGGGGGTGAGCTTGCGGCCGGTCTCGTCCACGTACTCGATCTTGACGTCGGGTCTGTAGCCGTCCTTCTCCTTGAAATCCTGCGTGAAACCCCGGAACTCCTCCCGCCGGCTGTACTTGTCATCGATGGCCCTGGGGACACCATGGGGACATTGGGGACACATTGGGGACACCATTGGGGACATTGGGGACACCATTGGGGACATGGGGACACCACTGGGGACATTGGGGACAGCACTGGGGACACCACTGGGGACAGCACTGGGGACACCATTGGGAACTCCTCCCGCCGGCTGTACTTGTCATCGATGGCCCTGGGGACACCATGGGGACATTGGGGACAGCATTGGGGACACCATTGAGGACATTGGGGACACCATTGGGGACATTGGGGACATTGGGGACACTGGGGACACCACTGGGAACTGCTCCCGCCGGCTGTACTTGTCATCAATGGCCCTGGGGACATTGGGGACATTGGGGACACCACTGGGGACACCATTGGGGACACCATTGGGGACATTGGGGACACCATGGGGACACCATTGGGGACACCATTGGGGACATTGGGGACACCATTGGGGACACCACTGGGGACATTGGGGACAGCACTGGGGACACCATTGGGGACACCATTGGGAACTCCTCCCGCCGGCTGTACTTGTCATCGATGGCCCTGGGGACATTGGGGACATTGGGGACAGCATTGGGGACATTGGGGACACATTGGGAACTTCTCCTGCCGGCTGTATTTGTCACCAATGGCCCTGGGGAGGCTCTGAGTGACAGAAGAGGCAACACCAGGGATGACACGGGTGACCCTGAGGTGACCCTGAGGTGACCCTGAGGTGACCCTGAGGTGACACTGGGGCCACCCAGGGGACACCCAGGGGACATTTGTGACACTCACATCTTGTCCTCGATGCAGTACACGGCCGAGGGCAGGGATTTGTTCGGGGCTTTCACTCGCGCCACCTTCTGCACCGTGGTCTCCAAGAGCCCTGGGGACAGGGGGGACACGTGGGACACCCCACAGGGACCCCAAAACCCCACAGGGACCCACAGAACCCCACAGGGACCCCAAAACCCCCACAGGGACCCCAAAACATCACAGGGACCCCAAAACCCCACAGGGACCCCAAAACCCCACAGGGATCCCCAAAACATCACAGGGACCCACAGAACCCCACAGGGACCCCAAAACCCCCACAGGGATCCCCAAAACCCCACAGGGACCCACAGAACCCCACAGGGACCCCAAAACCCCACAGGGACCCACAGAACCCCACAGGGATCCCCAAAACCCCACAGGGACCCCAAAACATCACAGGGACCCCAAAACCCCCACAGGGACCCCAAAACATCACAGGGACCCCAAAACCCCACAGGGACCCCAAAACATCACAGGGACCCCAAAACCCCACAGGGATCCCCAAAACCCCACAGGGACCCCAAAACATCACAGGGACCCCAAAACCCCACAGGGACCCCAAAACATCACAGGGACCCACAGAACCCCACAGGGACCCCAAAACCCCCACAGGGACCCCAAAACCCCACAGGGATCCCAAAACATCACAGGGACCCACAGAACCCCACAGGGACCCCAAAACCCCACAGGGACCCACAGAACCCCACAGGGACCCCAAAACCCCCACAGGGACCCACAGAACCCCACAGGGACCCCAAAACCCCACAGGGACCCACAGAACCCCACAGGGATCCCCAAAACCCCACAGGGACCCACAGAACCCCACAGGGACCCCAAAACATCACAGGGAACCCCAAAACATCACAGGGACCCCAAAACCCCCACAGGAACCCCAAAACCCCACAGGGATCCCCAAAACCCCACAGGGACCCCAAAACCCCACAGGGACCCCAAAACCCCCACAGGGACCCCAAAACCCCCAAATTCCCCCCAAGTCTCACTGTAAGAACCCCAAACTCCCGCACACCCCCAAACCCCACCGAGGGACCCCAAAGCGCCCCAGCTTTGCCCCAAATCCCGACCTTTGTTCTGGCAGAGCAGCAGCGCCGCCGCCAGGCCCCGGTTCACGATGGGCTCCTCGTCCAGGATCGTGGTGGACGAGGCTGAGAACTGAACAAGGGGGGGTCAGGGGGCACCCCAAGGCCGGGGAACCCCGAAAACCCCACGGGGTCCCAAAAGGGGGAGTTTGGGGTGAGTTCGTTTTTGGGGGGGCCTCGTTTGTGGGGTCTCCCCATTTTAGGGTCTCGTTTTTTGGGTGTTTTGAGGGTGCTCATCCGTGGCCCTCCCATTTCAGGGCTTTCCCCCCCCCAGTTTTGGGGTTTCCCCCAAATTTTGGGGTCCCTCATTTACGAGATTTCCCCATTTTGGGATCCCATTTTTAGCCTCCCCTCTCTATTTTAAGTTGTCCATTTCCACCCCGAATCTTAAACTGCCTCCCATTTTTGGGGTCCCCCATCCCGTTTTTTGGGGTCCCCCATCCTTTTGGGCTGTTTCTCTCAATTTTTGGGGTCCCCCAGCCCATTTTCAGGGCCCCTCCATCCCATTTTTGGGGTGTTTCTCCCCATTTTGGGAATCCCTATCCCATTTTCGGAGCCCCCCCCATGCCGTTTCTGGGGTCCCCATCCCATTTTTGGGGTGTTTCTTCCAATTTTTGGGGTCCCCCATTCCATTTTCAGAGTCCTCTATCCCACTTTCAGGGTGTTTCTCTCAATTTTTGGGATCCCCCATCCCTTTTTGGGGTGTTTCTCCCCATTTTTGGGGTGCTTCCCCCTGTTTTCGGGGTGTTTCTCCCCATTTTTGGGGTGCTTCCCCCCATTTCCGGGGTCCCCCATCCCATTTTTGGGATGTTTCTCCCCATTTTCATGGTCCCCCATTCCATTTCCGGGGTCCCCCATCCCATTTCCGGGGTGTTTCTCCCCATTTCCGGGGTGCCCCATCCCATTTCCGGGGTGTTCCCCCCCATTTCCGGGGTCCCCATCCCATTTCCGGGGTCCCCATCCCATTTCCGGGGTGCTCCCCCCCATTTCCGGGGTGCCCCATTCCATTTCCGGGGTGCCCCATTCCATTTCCGGGGTCCCCCATTCCATTTCCGGGGTACCCCATCCCATTTCCGGGGTGCCCCATCCCATTTCCGGGGTGCTCCCCCCCATTTCCGGGGTGCTCCCCGTTTAACCCCTCACGTCCTGGTGCTGCCGTTCCTCTGCCAGGTTCACGCTGCTCCACCCCACGTTCTCCTCCCCCTCCGAGTCCGGCGGCTCCGGGGGCGACGCCGGGCGCCCGGCCCGCTCCAGGGCCTGGGGACACCAGGGGGACGTTGGGGACACCATGGGGACAGCAGGGGACGTTGGGGACATTGGGGACACCACGGGGACACCATGGGGACACCAGGGGGACGATGGGGACAGCAGGGGGACACCACGGGGACATTGGGGGATTGGGGACACCAGGGGACACCATGGGGACGATGGGGACAGCAGGGGGACATGGGGGGACAGCAGGGGAGACAGAGAGGACAAACATGGGGGGAACAAATCCATCCCAAAACTCCCCCAAAATCCCCCCCAAAAACTCCTTTAACCCCCCCCAAACCGCTCGCAATTCCTCCCCAAACTCTCCCAAAATTCCCCCCAGACTGGCCCCAAACTGGCCCCAAATTCCCCCAAATCCCCTCTAACCCCCCCAGACTCCCCAAGTCCCCCGCAAAACTGCCCCAGACACCCCCAAATTCCCTGAATCCCCCCCAAAAACCCCCAAACCCCCCAGCCCTGACCATGAGCTCGTCCTGCTCCTCGTGGTTCCCAGCCAGGCCGTAGGTGGGGATCCCCCCAAATCCCCCCAAATCTCCCCCAAATCCCCCCTAACACCCCCAAATCCCCCCCAAATCCCCTCTAACGGCCCCAAATCCCCCCCAAATCCCCTTTAACCCCCCCAACCCCCCAGCCCTGACCATGAGCTCGTCCTGCTCCTCGCGGTTCCCGGCCAGGCCGTAGGTGGGGATCTCGCCCAGGGTCCGGCAGAACTCGGAGGTGGCGTTGAAGACGATGCTGCCCCCCCCCCGCGGGTCCGGGCCCCCCGGGACCCCCCCGGAGCCCCCCCGGAGCAGCTCCAGCACCTGGGGGGGGCAGGGGGGACCCCGGATTTGGGGTTAGCGCCCCCGTTTTAGGGGGTCCTCCATAGGGGGTTCGGGGAGGGCGCTGGGATTTGAGGGGGGGGTTTGGGATTGGGGGTCCCGTAGGGAGGTTTAGAGGTGCCAGGGGAGTTTTGGGGGGATTTGAGGAGGAATTGGTGGAGATTTGGGGGAGTTTTTGGTATTGGGGGTCCCAGAAGATGATTTGGGGGGGCCATGGGGAGTTTTGGGGGGATTCGGGGCAGTTGGTAGAGGAATTACTGGAGATATGGAGGAGTTTGGGGCGTTTGGGGCATTTGGGGCAGTTTTGGGGGGATTTGGAGAGGAATGGGGGGGTTTGAAGAGATTTGGGGCAGTTTTGGGGGCATTTGGGGCAGTTTGAGAGGGATTTCGGGGAGTTAAGGGAAGATTTTGGGGGATATTTTAGGGTTTCTGGGAGGAGCAAATTTGGGGCTTCTCAGGGAGATTTTAGGGGCACCCCGAGGGATTTTTGGGGTGCTAAGTGGGAGCTGTTTGGGGTGCTGTGGAGACAGAGTTTTGGGAGGTGTTTGCTGGGGTTTTGAGGGGGATTTGAGGAGGATTTTGGCGGCAGTTCGGGGTTTTTAGGGGGATTTTTGGAAGGGATTTTGGGGAGTATTCACGAGGATTTTTTGGGGGTTTTAGAGGAGGATTTAGGGGTTTTTTTGGGAGGGTTTTGGGGGGATTTTGGGGGGGATTTTGGGAGGGTTTTTTGGGGGGATTTTGGGTGGGATTTTGGGGGGGATTTTGGGTGGGTTTTTGGGGGGATTTTGGGGGGATTTTGGGTGGGTTTTTGGGGGGATTTTGGGAGGGTTTTGGGGGGATTTTGGGTGGGTTTTTGGGGGGATTTTGGGGGGATTTTGGGGGGATTTTGGGGGGGATTTTGGGCGGGTTTTTGGGGGGATTTTGGGCGGGTTTTTGGGGGGGATTTTGGGGGGATTTTGGGCGGGTTTTTGGGGGGATTTTGGGGGGGTTTTTGGGGGGATTTTGGGGGGATTTTGCGATGATTTTTGGGGAGGGGTCTCACCTTCTCTCCCCCTCCCTCGCGCAGCTCCCGCAGCTGCCGCAGGCGCCGGCCCCGCTCCAGCTGCTGCTGCAGCTCCTGCTCAGCCTCATCTTCCTCCAGGGCCGGGGGCGTCCCGGGCGGGGCGGCCTCGTCTGGGGGGACATTGGAGTCAGGGGGACCCCAAAATCCCAGAAAATCCCCCCAAAAAATCCCCCTCAAGAGCCCTAAAACCCCCCCAAATCCCCCTGAATCCCCTGACTCCTTCTGTATCTCATCCTTGTGCAGGGCCGGGGGGGCACAGGACATGGGGGACCCCAAATTCTGTAAAAACCCCTCAATACCTCCCCCAAAATTCCCTCGAAAATCACCCAAAGCTCCCAATCCCCCCAACGTCCTCTCAAACTCCCCTCTAAAATCCCCCCAAAATCCAGTCTGAAAGCCCCCAAAACCCCACAGAATCCCCCCAAACCCCACAGAACCCCCCGAACCCCACAGAATCCCTCTACAATCCCCCCAATCCCCCAGACCCCCCCACCGTCGCTGCTGATGTCCATGTTCTCCGTCCGGGTGTCGTCCGAGGGCAGCGGGGCCTGGGGGGTCCCCTCGGGGGGGTCGGGGCCGTTTTCGGGGTCCCCCCCTGCCCCCTCCTCATCCTCCTGCACCCGCCGGCCCCGGCCCCGCGACCTGCGGGGGATTTGGGGGGACTGAACCCCAAAAATGACACCCAAGACCTGCCCCAGGCACCCCCCAGTCCCACCAGGACCCCAAAATCCCCCCAGGACCCCTCAAAATCGTCCCCAGGAACCCCAAAATATCCCAGGGCCCCCCAAATCCCCCCAGGACCCCCCAAATCCCCCAAGAACCCCTCCCCAACCCCTTTGGACCCCTGGATCCCCCCTAGGACTCCCCAAAATCCCCCCCAAGACCCCCCAAAATCCCCCCCAGGACCCCTCAAATCCCCCCCAGGATCCCAAAATCCCCCCCAGGATCCCCAAATCCCCCCCAGGATCCCAAAATCCCCCCCAGGACCCCTCAAATCCCCCCCAGGATCCCAAAATCCCCCCCAGGACCCCTCAAATCCCCCCCAGGATCCCCAAAATCCCCCCCAGGATCCCCAGATGTCCCCCAGGACCCCCCAAAATCCCCCCCAGGACCCCCCCAAATCCCCCCCCAGCCCTTTTAGGGCCCTCCCCCCACCCCAGGACCCCCAGCCCCACCTGGAGCCGAAGTCCCCCTGGGTGTCCCCCGGGGCCGTGGCCAGGAGGTCGTCGGCCCTCAGGGGCTTCTCCTTCCTGCGCAGCTTCCGCACGCGGCGCCGCGTCTTGCGGAACGTCACCGCCTGCGGCCCCAAAACGGCCCCGCATCACCCCAAAACCGCACCCAACCACCCCAGAGCTATCCCAAAGCACCCCAAAATCCCCCCCACAGGCCCCAAATCCCCTCCACATTGCCCCAAAATCCCCCCCACAGACCCCAAATCCTCACCGAATTACCCCCAAATTACACCAGAAGTGCCCCAAGTTACGCCAAAGTTACCCCAAAATCCCCCCCGGGACCCCAAATCACCCCAAAATCCCCTCTAAGTTACCTCCAATAACCCCAAATTACCCCAAAAATCCTCCCCAAGTGACCCCAAAGTCCTCCCCAGGCCCCCAAACTACTCCAAATCCTCCCCAAGTGACCCCCAAATCCTCCCCAAGTGACCCCCAAATCCTCTCCCAATAATGCCAAATCCCCCCCAAAACTGTCCCCCCAATGACCCCAAACCCTCCCCAAATTACCCCAATTCCCCCCCAAAATGCCCCCCAATGTTCCTCCCCCCAGCACCCCCAAATCCTCCCTAAGTTATTCCAGCCCCCCCAATGACCCCCAAATTCCCCCCAACCCCCCCCTCCCCCCTCACCATCTCCTCGGGGCTCAGGTACTCGCTGGCCAGGCGGGGGAGGGGCAGCTCCAGGCTCTGGGGGGCGGGGCCTGGCGGGGGGAGGGGCCCGGGCCGGGGGTCCCCGCCCGTGTCCTGCGTCCCCCCCGGGCCCAGGCGGAACGAGGGGCGCGGCCCCGGCTCGTCGTACTGAGGGAGCAGCGCCGGCGCCTGAGGGGCACGGGGAGCGACACGTGTGTGGTGATAGCAAACGATGTATCGCGATATCAAACGATATATCGTGATATCAAACGATGTATCGCGATATCAAACGATATATCGTGATATCAAATGATATATCACGATAACAAATGATGTATCGTGATATCAAATGATATATCACGATATCAAATGATATACCATGATGTCAAATGATATATCGTGATGTCAAACGATGTATCGCGATATCAAATGATATATCGCGATATCAAACGATATACCGTGATGTCAAATGATATACCATAATATCTAATGATATACCATGATATCAAATGATATACCGTGATATCAAACGATATACCGTGATCTGAATTGATGCATCACAATGTGTCGTGATACTTCACAATACCAATCAATATGTCATGATATATCATGATATCGATCGCTATATGGTGATGTGTCACGACTTGCCATGTTATCAATCAATAAATGCTAACATGCCGTGATATCGATCAACATGTGCTAATATGTCACGACACATGGTGATATCTTGTGATATAACACCACGATGTTGCGATATGTATCTGGTTAATATATATGATACACAGTGATATATCACGATATCTCGCGCTCTGCGCTGCTATATCGCGATATCTCACAATCTATGTTGCTATATCGCGATATCTCGCGCTCTGTGCTGCTATATCGCGATATCTCATGCCCTGTGCCGCTATATCGCGATATCTCACGATCTGTGCTGCTATATCGCGATATCTCGTGCCCTGTCTTGCTATATCGCGATATCTCGTGCCCTGTGTTGCTATATCGCGATATCTCGTGCCCTGTGCTGCTACATCGCGATATCTCCTGACAGGTACCTGGGAGCCGGGCCCGGGCTCCTGCTCTCCGTAGGGGTCGTAGTTGGGGCGGCGCCGGCGCAGCTCCTGCTCCTCCTGAGCGCGCGCGGCCGCAGCCAAAGCCACCTGCTCCAGCACATCCTCACCGGCCTCCAGGACACCTGGGGACAGCCAGGGACAGCCAGGGACAGCCAGGGGACAGGGACAGAACAGGGGACAGCCAGGGACAGACAGGGGATAGACAGGGGACAGACAGGGACAGACAGGGGATAGACAGGGACAGACAGGGGACAGACAGGGGATAGACAGGGACAGACAGGGACAGCCAGGGGATAGACAGGGACAGCCAGGGGATAGACAGGGACAGACAGGGGACAGACAGGGACAGACAGGGACAGACAGGGGACAGCCAGGGACAGACAGGGGATAGACAGGGACAGACAGGGGACAGACAGGGACAGACAGGGACAGACAGGGGACAGCCAGGGACAGACAGGGGATAGACAGGGACAGCCAGGGGACAGCCAGGGACAGACAGGGGATAGACAGGGACAGACAGGGGACAGACAGGGGATAGACAGGGACAGACAGGGACAGCCAGGGGATAGACAGGGGATAGACAGGGACAGACAGGGGACAGACAGGGACAGCCAGGGGATAGACAGGGACAGCCAGGGACAGCCAGGGACAGACAGGGGACAGACAGGGGATAGACAGGGACAGACAGGGGACAGACAGGGACAGCCAGGGGATAGACAGGGACAGCCAAGGGACAGCCAGGGACAGACAGGGACAGACAGGGGACAGCCAGGGACAGCCAGGGGACAGGGGACAGAACAGGGGACAGGGACAGGGGACACAGCCAGGGGACAAAGGAAAGGAGGGGACAGCGGACACAGGGAGGTGACAGGGAAGGGACAAAGGGGACAGTGAGAGGACATCTTGGACAAGGACAGACCACCCCACACCCAACGTACCCTCCCCATGGCCCTTGGGGACAGCCCTGTCCCCACTGCCCCCTCTCCCTGTGCCACCACAATGTCCCCGATGTCCCCGATGTCCCCACTGACCCCTGTCCTTGAGGGTCAGCACCAGCGTTTGTCCCTCGGGGATCGAGGCCGGGTCGTGCTCCACCGTCAGCCCCTGCAGGTCCCGGGCACTGTAACGCTCCTGGGGGGCACAGGGGGGTCACTGCCTGTCCCCAGTGTCCCAAATGTCCCCAAGGTGTCCCCAAGGTGTCCCCAGTGTCCCTCACCCTCCGGCGCCGCTGGAACTCCTCCTCCACCAAGGGGCTGACCCCGAACTCCTGGTCCATCTCCTCCAGCAGCTTGGCCTGCAAAGCCCCCAGTGACACCAGTTTGGGGACACCAAGGGACACCAAGGGACACCCCCAGCCCCATCCCAAAGGAATGGAAACCTGGAAGTTTCTCACCAGGAGAAAAACGACCCCAAAATTCCCATTTTTGGCTCAGAACTTGGCAACAAACCCAAGGGAAACGCTCCCAAATCCTTCAGGTTTAATGGGGTTGTTTGGGGATGCTCTTAAAAATCGGATTTAACCTTGAAGCGATTCCAAAACGCCTGAAAATTGAGGTGGGAGCAGAATTTTGGGGTCAAAATTTGTGATTTTGGCACCGTGCTTGAAAAGTTTACTGCAAAAAGCAAAATTTTAAGGCCTCAAGGCACCGTTTTTAGGGGGGATTTGAGGGAATAGCCCTAAAAATCACACTGAGGGTAAAAATTCTTAAAAATTGGGATGAAATCTAAATTTTAGCCTTCAAATTCCCTATTTTAACCCAAAAACTTATTTCAAAAGAAAGATTTAACTCCCAAAATCTTTAATTTGTAGGAAATTATGAACTAAAAACCTTAAACTTCAACCTAAATTTCAGGCAGCTCCACAATTCCCAAAACCTGGGACAAAATCAGGATTTTAGGTGGGAAAACCCATAAAAAATCCCCTAAAAATCCAAATTTTTGCTGTAAAATCGCTAAAAATTGGGGCAAAACCGCCGGTTTTGGACTGAAACTGGGGGGGATTTGGGGTTTTCTGGGATTTGGGGTTTCCTGGGGTTTGGGGGTCCCTTCCCACCCTTTTCTCTGCCAGCTCCTTCTCCCTCTGCAGCGCTCGGCTGCGCTCGATCCACGCGGCCGCGTCGTCCAGCCAGGGCTCCTCCTCCCCCAGCGTCTTCACCTTCCTTTTTGGGGCGAAAAAAGCACATTTCAGGATCCCCACAAACGCCTCAAATCAGCCCCGAACCCCTAAAATCCTCCTGGGTTTTCTCGGCTTTGCAAAAATTCCAAGTTTTTCTCAATACTCGTAAAGATTTTTACTTGGATTTGCAGATTTTACCCCGATATATTTTTTGTGCTTCCTAAAAAAATTCCTAAAGTATTTTCTGTGCCCTAAAGCTCTGTCCCAGACAGTCTTAAAATCCTCCCTAAACCTTTCCTATTCCCCAAAATGCCATCCTGGCCCCCCAAAATTCCCCCTGAGAACCCCAAATCCCCCCTGGAATCCCCCAATTCCTTCAAAACCCCCTCTCAGCTACCCCCAAAATTCCCTAAACACCCCTCAAATCCTTCCAATTCTTCCCCAAAGATCCCAAATTCCTTCTAAATTCCCCCAAATCCCCTCCCAGGCCCCTCAAACCCCCCCAATTCCTCCTCCAGACACCCCCAAACCCCTTCCCAGCTCACCAAAAATCCCCTAAACGCCCCCAACCCCCCCCCCAAATCCCCTGCCAGCTCCCTTAAAATCCCCTAAACACCCCCAAAATCCCCCAATTCCTCCCCAAACACCCCCAAATCCCCTCCCAGTGCCCCCAAAATCCCCTAAACAGCCCCCAAACCCCCTCCTAACCCCCCCAATTCCTCCCAAGCCCCCTCCCCGTGCCCCCCGCGCCCCCATTTCCGTACCCCAGTTTCTGGTTCAGCAGCCGTTTCTCCTTGGCCGCCGCCAGCTTCTCGCGGATTTCCTCGCGCTGCCGCAGCGCCAGGGGATTGATCACCTCGGCTGCCACCGGGTCCTCCTTGGTGCCTGCCTCTGCTCCAAAACAGCCCCAAGTCAGCCCCGAAATCGGCCTCAAAATCAGGCCAAAATCGGGGGAAAATCAGCCCCAAAATCGGCCTCAAAATCGGGTGAAAATCAGCCCCAAAATCAGCCCCAAATCAGCCTCAAAATCAGGCCAAAATCGGGTGAAAGTCAGCCCCAAAATCGGCCTCAAAATCAGGCCAAAATCGGGTGAAAATCAGCCCCAAATCAGCCTCAAAATCAGGCCAAAATCAGCCTCAAAATCAGGCCAAAATCGGGTGAAAATCAGCCCCAAATCAGCCTCAAAATCAGGCCAAAATCGGGTGAAAATCAGCCCCAAAATCGGCCTCAAAATCAGACCCAAATCAGCCTCAAAATCAGACCCAAAATCGGCCTCAAAATCAGGCCCAAAATTGGCCCAAATCAGGCCCAAAATCGGCCCAAAATCAGACCCAAATCAGCCTCAAAATCAGCCCCAAAATCAGCCAAAATCAGGCCCAAAATCGGTCCAAAATCAGGCCCAAGTCAGCCTCAAAATCAGCCCCAAAATCTGCCCAAATCAGGCCCAAAATCAGGCCCAAAATCAGGCCAAAATCAGTCCCAAACTCAGTCCCAAACTCAGTCCCAAACTCAGTCCCAAACTCAGTCCCAAACTCAGTCTCAAAATCAGCCTCAAAATCAGGCCAAAATCGGTCCAAAATCAGGCCCAAAACCAGGTCCAAAATCAGGTCAAAAATCAGGCCAAAAATTGGGCCAAAGTCACCCCCAAAGTCAGCCCCGGGGCACCCCAAAATCAGTGAAATCAGCCCCAATATCAGGCCCCAAATCAGGCCAAAATTTGCCCCAAAATCGGCCCAAAAGCAGGGCAAAATGAGCCCCAAAGTCAAACCCAAAATCAGCCCCAGGGCACCCCAAAATCAGCCCCATATCATCCCCAAGGCACCCCAAAATCAGCCCCAGAATTGGTAAAATCGGCCTCAAAATCCACCCCAAAATCAGCCCAAAAATCAGCCCCAGGACACCCCAAAATTTGCCCCAAAAATCCCAAATCAGGCCCAAAATTGGTCCTGAAATTTGCCCTAAAATGCGGTGATAAATCAACCACAAGATGGCCCAAAGTACCCCAAAACTGGCCCCAAAATGAACCGTGAACATCCTGAAATCAGGCCCAGGAATCAGCACCAAAATTGGCAAAAACAACCCCAGAATCAGCCCTTAAATCAGCCCCTGGGTTCCCCTAAAACCAGCCCAAAAATCAGCCCCAAACCCCCCAAAATCAGCCCCCAAAAACCCCAAATGCCCTGAACTCCCCCAAATTCCCCTCACCTTTCTTGGCCGTGCTGGTCTCCAGGGGCTTCAGTCCCAGTTTGGCCCGGAGCTTACTGGGAACCACAAAAGGGTCAGGGGGGTTCCAGGGTGGGGGACCCCAAATTTGGGGGATTTGAGGGAGGGGAAACCCCAATTTTGGGATATTTGGGGTGGGGGAAAATCCCAATTTTGAGGGATTTGGGAGGGGAAACCACAGTTTGGGAAAATTTCGGAGATTTGGGATGGGAGACCCCAATTTTGAGGGGGATATGGGGGAGAAAACCCCAATTTTGGGGGATTTTGGGGGGTCCTCACTTGGTTTCTTCCACGCTCAGGGAGGATTCACCTGCTGCAGATTTGGGAGCAGCTGTGAGGAGTAATCAAGAAATTATTAGTAATTAATTAGGGTGGGGGGAGATCCTCTGGTACCCCCTGAGGTGCTGCCCCAGCCCAATACACTCATGGACCCCAAAATCCCCCTTTTGACCCCCAAAATCCCCCTTAATGTCCCAAAAATTCCTTTTAACACTCTAAAATTCGACTTTAAGCCCCTAAAATTCGCCTTTAACGCCCCCAAATCCCTTTTAACACCCCAAAATCCCCTTTAACCTCCCAAAAATTCACTTTAATTCCCCAAAACTCTCTTTTAACCTCCCAAAATCAACTTAAAATCCCTAAAATTCCCTTCAGCCCCTCCAAAATCCCTCTGGGGTCTCCCCCATCCACAGCTGCACCCCTCGAAAACCCAAAATTCCCCCAAATTCTCCCCAAATCCCCCCAGGCCCCCCCAATTTTTTCCCCTCCCGCCCTCACCGGGCTCCTCCCGCTCCTCCTTCCTCTCCCTCTTGGCTCTCCGCTCGTTCTCGGAGCCGCCCCGGCCATGGCCGCTCCTCCCGGCCTCCTCGGCCCCTCCGCGCCTCGAGGAACCGGAGCCTCCCCCGGAGCCGCCGCGCTCTCCCCGGGAGCGGCTGCGTTTCCCGCGCCGCTCCCCGCCACGGTGCCGGTGCTTGCGGTGCTCGCGGGGCCGCCCCGCGCTGCTGCTGCTGCTGCCGCCGCCGCCCGTCCCGGCCGCCCCCGGGGCCTCCTCGGACGCTTCGGTCCCACCGCGCTCCCGGTGCTTCTTCGAGGCGCCCATGGCCGCGCCGCCACTTCCGGGAGAGAGCGGGACTTCCGGTGGTTGCCATGGAGGCGCTTCCGGTGTTCGGCTACTTCCGGTGGAGCGCGGTGCTGATTGGTCGAGGTGTAGGCGGGACTTGAGGGGGCGCTGTGGGATGAACCATTTTGCGCGCGGAGGGGTGCGCTGAATGAGCAGGATGGTTGTGGCGCCGTCCTGTTTCCCCACAGAGGGCTGGAGACCTCCGTAAGAGGCACTGGGGATCTTCCAACACGGTTTCCATTGAGGAGACCCCGTGCGGGCCGCCTGGTGGGGGGGGGCTCCGTATATAGGGCACCCCCGGGGCACAACAAATGGTGGCGCCCAGCAGAAATCAAAAGAGCCTTTAAAAACACCAAAATGGCGGCCGTTTGGGGTGCGGCAAAATGGCGGCGCATGGGGGGACCCCGAAAAGGACAGGGGTGCAGACAATGTTCCAGGAGAAGAAATGGGCTCGACTCCCATAACTGGCGTCCCGCTGAGCCGTGGTGCGAATCACCGACTCCAAAACGCGCCCTCCGGGGCTCTGTCCCGCCCCGTTCGCCCCGGGGCGCTTCCGGCCCCTCCCCCGCCTCGTGCTCTTTGATCCGCCCGGTGCGGGCGCCTTGGCGGCGCCGGGGGGCGGGGCTGAAGGCGTGACCACCTCAAAGTAGGCGTGGTTATCGCGGAATATAAAAGGCGCCGCCGAGCCCCTCGCGCCCGTCACGAGGACTCGGCGAAGGTACCGCCCGCCCTGGGGGGCTCTGGGGGAATTTCTGGGGGACAAAAACAAATTTGGGGTCCCCGTGAGAATTTCGGGGTGTCCGGAGGGGTTCTTTGGGTGTGCGCGAAGGGCTCGAGATCCCCTCCAAGGTTGTTCAAGGAGGGCCTGGGGAGGGCCCCGAGGCCTGGAAGGATTTTGGGGCGTCCTGTGAGGGATTTGGGGCCCCCAGGGTGGTGTTGGATGCTCAAGAGGAGCTTAAAACCCCTACAAGAACCTTTTAGCTTGACCAAGGGATTTCTAGAAAGGCATTGAGGAGTTTTTGGGGTGTGGGGAGCACGCCTGGGTCTCTTTTAAGAGCCTTTCCCATCCAGGGGCAAAGTCGGGGTTCAAAGATTGCCCCTTGAGGCTCTTTGGGGTGAAAGTTCAACCCCGCCCAAATTCTTTTGGGGCGATCCCTGAAGGGTTTTTGGGGCGATCCCTGAAGGTTTTGGGCTGATCCCCTGAAGGGTTTTTGGGGCGACCCCCGAAGGTTTTTGGGGCGATCCCCGAAGGTTTTTGGGGCAATCCCTGAGCGGTTTTGAGGCGACCCCTGAGGATTTCGTGCTCTTTTCCCCAGATGGATCCCGAGTCCCCGCCCCGCGAGCTGGAGCTGTCGGCGCTGGAGGCCGAGAAGGAGCCGATGGCGGCGGCGGCCGAGCCCGAGCCCGGCTCCCCCCCTCAGCCTCCCCCTCCCCACCGCGACCCCTCCCCAGCGCCGGCCGCTGCTCCGGGCGGGGAGAAGAACGGGCTGGTGATGAAGATCCCCCCCGAGGAAGAGGAGGAGGCGGCTCTGGGGGGCCCGGGGGCTTCGGGGAGCCCCAAATTCACGGGGCTGGGCAAGGAGGAGCTGCTGAGGGAGGCGGGGACGCCGCTCTGGGCCCGGGCCCGCCTGGTGCTGCTCGTGCTCTTCTGGGGGGGCTGGCTCGGGATGTTGGGCGCCGCTGCCGCCATCGTGGCCCAGGCCCCCCGGTGCCAGCCCCTGCCTGCCAAAGCCTGGTGGGAGCTCGGGGCGCTCTACAGGGCCCCCCCAAAGGCTTTTGGGGGCGATCTGAAAGGTGAGGAGGGGTCTGGGGGGGGTCCCATGGGGGTTTGGGGGGGTTTACAGGGTCCCCGGAGGGGTGGAAGGATCCCAAAGGATGGCTGGGGGGTCCCATGGGGGTTTTAGGGGGGTTTAGAGGGTCCCCACCTCTACTTTAGGGGGGGTTCCAGGATCTCCAAAGTTTTAGGGGTCCCCGAAATCTTGGACATCTTTCCCCCAATTCTGGGACTTGGGACTTTCCCCCAATTCTGGGATGATTCTGGGATCCTTGAGGAATTTTTGGGACCCCTGGGTTGGGATTTTGGGCTCTCAGGGTTGGGATTTTGGGGTCCCCAGCAGTGTTTGGGATCTCTTTGGTGCTCCTGGGAGGATTTTGGGGTTGTGCTGTGGGGTCAGATTTGGGGTTCACCCCCTTGTGCAGGTGTGGAGAAGCGTTTGGGGTACCTGAAGGAGAAGCTGCAGGTGGGGGGGCTGGTGCTGGGCCCCGTGGCCCCCCAAAAACGCCCCGAGGATCTGATCCCCCCCCTGGAGGAGCTGGACCCAGACCTGGGCACCATGCAGGACTTCAGCGCCCTCCTGCAGGCAGCCAAGGACAAAGGTGGGGCTGGGGGGGACCCCAAAACTGGGGGGGTCCACAATTGAGGGAGGGGGATGCACTGAGAGAAACCCCAAAATTTGGGGGGAAATGTTGGATATGGGGAAAAGCAGAGGAGGGGGGAGGGACCCCACAGAATTGGGGGGGAGCCCCAAAATTGAGGAGGGGGGGTCTGAATTTGGGGGTTCCCAGGGTTGGGTGATTGGAGGAACCCCCCAAAAGGGGATCCCCCATAACGATGGGGGGTGTCTGTGGTGCTGGGGGGGTTTGGGGGTGCCCTGACCCCCCCATTTTCTCCCCCCCAGGACTGAAGGTGATTCTGGACCTGACCCCAAACCCCGCTGGGGATCGGGTCTGGGGGGACGCAGCCAAGGACCCCAACGTGCACCAGCGGGTCCAGGTGGGTCTGGGGGGGCCCTGGGGGGGGGGGTGGGGGATTTGGGGGACCCCCCTGACCCCCCCTGTGCCCCCCCAGGCTGCCCTGAGCCATTGGCTGAAGCAGGACATTGCTGGGGTCTTCCTGGATGGCATCGAGGAGCTCCCGGTGAGGGGGGCAGGATTTGGGGTGGATTTGGGGCTTTTTGGGGCAGAATTTGGGGTGGATTTGGGGCTTTTTGGGGCAGGATTTGGGGTGGATTTGGGGCAGAATTTGGGGCTTTTTGGGGCAGGATTTGGGGTGGATTTGGGGCAGAATTTGGGGCTTTTTGGGGCAGGATTTGGGGTGAATTTGGGGCTTTTTGGGGCAGGATTTGGGGTGGATTTGGGGCTTTTTGGGGCAGGATTTGGGGGTTTTGGGGGCAGGATTAGGGGTGAATTTGGGGCTTTTTGGGGCAGGATTTGGGGTGGATTTGGGGCAGAATTTGGGGGGGGGGTTGGGGCAGGATTGGAGGGAATTTTTTAGGGCAGAATTTGGGGGATTTGGGGCAGGTTTGGAGGGAATTTTTTAGGGCAGGATTTGGGGCAGGATTGGGGTTTTTTTGGGGGGAGGATTGGAGGTTTTTTTGGGGCAGAACTGGGGGAGGTTGGGGTAGAATTGGGAGGGGGGAATTTTGGGGCAGAACTGGGGGATTTTGGGGGGGCTCTGGGTGATCCCCCCATGTCCCCCCAGCCCTCGGTGGTGGCTGAGTGGAGGAACCTGACGGAGCAGCAGCCGAGCCCCAGCGGCGTGGCCAGGTCTGACCCCCAAAAACGTCCCCAGTGTCACCCCAAACTCCCTGACCCCCCAAAAAACGTCCCCAGTGTCACCCCAAACTCCCTGACCCCCCCAAAAGTGTCCCCTGTGTCACCCCAATGTCACCCCAAACTCCCTGACCCCCCCAAATCTCTTCTTCTCCTCATCCTCTGCCTCATGGAGCCCCCACTTCTTTGGGCTCCTTCCCGTTTTGGGTGCTGGGGGTGCCCCCCTGGCCTTCCTCTCAATTTTGGGGTGCTCTCCTTTTCCTGCTCTCAATTTTGGGGTGCTCTCCTTTTCCTGCTCTCAATTTTGGGGTGCTCTCCTTTTCCTCCTCTCAATTTTGGGGTGCGCCCCTGACTTTCCTCTCCATTTTTTGGTTGCTTCCCTGACTCTTCCCTCCTCGTTATTGGGGTTCTCCCCTGACTTATCCTCCACATTTTTGGGGTGCTCCTCTTTTCCTCCCCTCATTTTTGGGGTTCTCCTCTGACCTTTTTTCTTCCGTTTTTAGGCTGCTCTGTTGATCTTTTTACTTGCATTTTTGGGGTTCTCCATTACTTTCCCCCCCCCATTTTTGGGGTGCTTCTCTGACATTTTTTCTTCCATTTTCGGGCTGCTCCCTTGACCTTTTCCTCCTCGTTTTTTGGTTGCTCCTCTGATTTTCCCTTCCCGTTTTTTGGCTCCTCCCCTCCCTTCCCCCCCCCCCCCCCCCATATTTTGGGGTGCCCCCTGACCGTGTCCCGGTTTTGGGGTGCCCCTGTTGTGTTTCCAGGGTGCTGGTGGGGGGCACCCGCCTGCAGGACCCCTGGCTGCTGCCCCAGGTCCCGGGGGGGCTGCGCCTGCTCCTGGGGCCCTTCCTGCAGCCCCTGCAGCCGCGAGCGGAGCAGGAGTCGCCCGAGGGCGCCGTGAGGAACCTGCTCGACTTCCTCAGCTCCAACTCCTCCTCCGTGGGGCTGGGCTGGAGCGTGAGTGCTGCACCCCAGAACCCCCTGGGAACCCCAAAACCCCCCTGGGAACCCCAAAATCCCTTCAGGAGATCCAAAACCTCCCCAGGATCCCCTAAAACCTCCCTGTGGGGCTGGGCTGGAGCGTGAGTGCTGCACCCCAAAACCCCCCTGGGAACCCTGAAATCCCATCAGGAACCACAAAACGTCCCTGGGAGCCCTCAAAATGTTCTCAGGAACCCCAAATCCCCCCATCCTCTGGGAATCAAAAATAGGAACCCAAAACCTCCCTGGGACCCCCCAAAATCCCTTCAGGAGCTCCAAAACCTCCCTGGGACCCCCAAGACGCCGTCATCCGCTGGGAATCCCAAATGGGACCCCAAAACCTCTCTGGGACCCCCAAAATCCCTTCAGGAGCCCCAAATCCCCCCAACCCTAAACCCCTGGCACCCCCAAACCCCCCAGGGACCCCTCAACTGCCCCCCCCCCCCCATTCCCCAGGACCCCTAAACCGCCCCTGACCCCACCCCACCCCCAAACCCCCCCAAATGAGCCCCCAAACATCCCCGGGACCCCCAAATTCCCCCCAGTGCCACCTTCCTGCCCCTGCTGCCCCCGGCCATGTTTTGGGGTGCCTGTCCCACAGGTGGGGTCCCCGTGGGAGTCCTGGGTGAGCCCCAGCCTGAGGCTGCAGCAGCTGCTGCTGCTCTGGGGGCTCCCCGGGACCCCCGTGCTGAGCTACGGCGACGAGCTGGGGCTGCCCCGGCCCCCCAAAAACCAACAGGTACCGGGGGGGAGCTACAGGGGGGATTTGGGGGGCTGGGATCCATTGGGGGGATCTGAGGAGGGATTTGGGGGGGTTTTGGGGGCTGCAGGTGCGACTTGGGGGCTGGAGGGAAGCTCTGGGCACTGTGGGGGGGTTTGGGGAGGGATTTGGGGTTTTTGGGGGTGCAGGGGAGGGGCTTGGGATGGTGCCCTGACCCAAATTTTCCCTGGGTTTTGCTGTAATTTCACTGGTCTGTGCCCCAAGTTTGCCATTTTTTGCCCCAGTTTTGCTGGGGTTTTAGCCCAAATTTTACCGGTTTTTGCCCCAATTTCTCCGTTTTTTGCCCCAATTTCTCCGTTTTTTCCCCCAGCTGCCAACAATGCCGTGGGAATCCATCGAGGACCCGAAAAAAGGCGGGAACGGCTCTGAGGTGGGCGGGGCTTGGAGCTGTGATTGACATCAGCTCTGGGTGGTGCTTGATGGGATGGGGCGTGGTTTATTTTTAAGAGGTGTGGCTTAGAGTGACCCCTCCCCTTTGGGGGTGGGTCTTCAATGTCCATTTATGGCTTTTAAGGGGTGGGGGGTTCGGTCACACCCATAGGTGGGCGGAGCCTTAGGGTGGGTCCCACAAAATGATAGCACCACTACAGATTCTTAAAAGGGCAATGCACCTTTAAAAGGGTAATGCAACCTTAAAAGGGCAACAGGCTCTTAAAAGGGCAGCACACATTTAAAAGGGCAATGTGTCTTTAAAAGGACAATGCACCCTTAAAAGGGCAATGCAATTTTTAAAATGTAATGTGTCTTTAAAAGGGTCACGTGGTCTTGAAAGCGTAATGTGCCCTTAAAAGGGCAACAGTCTTAAAAGGGCAATACCACCCGCTGCCTCCTTAAAGGGCCAGCGCCCCCTCTTTTCGGGGCTGCATTTGGGGGTGTCCCGCCCCCCCTGAGCGCAGCCCCCCCGATTGCAGCCCCCGGAGCTGGAGCTGTGCACGGCGCTGGCCTCGCTGCGGGCCCACGAGCGCTCGCTGCTGCTGGGGGAGGCGCTGGCGGTGCCCGCGGGCTCGGCCGTGGCGCTGCTGCGGCGCTGGGACCAGAGCGAGCGCTTCCTGCTGCTGCTCAACCCCCACGGAGCCCCCCTCAAACCCTTCTCGGCCAGGAGAGACCCCCTGGACCCCCCCCTGCCCGAGTGGGCCACGCTGCGCCTCAGCACCGGCCCCGGGGAGCCCGGGGAGCCGCAGGTGCAGCTGCAGGAGCTCAAGGTGGGGCCCTACCAGGGGCTGCTGCTGGGCTTCCCCTACAGCCCCCAGTGAGCCCGGGCAGCCCAAAGCTGCCTTGGCCCCCCGTCAGCACCCCAAAGCTGCCCTGACTCCCCCAAAGCTGCCCTGACCACCGTCCCTCACCATTCTCGCACACCATCACTTTGGGGGTCCCACACTCATCTCCCCTCTGTCATTTTTTGGGTTCTTGTCCTTCTCCCCCCACCACTCACCCCCAAAGTCTTTTTCTGGGTTTTTTTTTTCTCTCCCCAGCTCAGTTTTGGGGGTTTTTCTTTGTTTTCTGGGAGTATTGGGGTCCCCCGCCAAATCTGAATAAATGAATTGCATTTGTGACCTTGGGTTTGTTTCAGTTCTTGGGGGGTCCAAGGGTCTCCCCAGGATTTGGGAGTTTCAGAGACGCCAAAATATGGGGGAGGATTTGGGGCTCCCAGGGGGATGTGTGGGGGCAGAGGAACCCAAAGAGGGGCCCACAACACCCCAAAATGAGGGGGGTTGGATTTGGGAGCTCAAGGACGCTCTTGGGGCTGTTGAGGGGGTAACCAAGGCCCCAAACATGGGGGAAATCCACCCAAAATTTGGGCTGGGATCCCCAGTTGGGGCCTCAGGGGTGACCCTGAGAATAGGGGACCCCCAAAATAAAGGGGTGGGGCTGGGGAGGTTTTGGGGAGGGGTCTCAAATCCTGTCAGGAGCTCTGGAGGGTTTGGGGGGGCCCTGAAGGTTTTGGGAGGGGTCTCGGGGGTCCCTGAGGGGTTTGGGGAGGGGTCTCAGGGTTCCTGAGGGGTCTCGGGGCCGGTTTGGAGCTCCTGGGGGTTGAGATGAATTTTTTTGCCCTTGCGCCTTTAAGCGGACCCCACCCTGCGAGACCACGCCCATTTCCGGGTAGGCCGCGCCTCGTCGCCCCGGTAACCGCCTCTTGCCGGAAGTGACGCGCCGGAAGCGGAAGCGGCGCCATGAAGCTGCTGACCCACAACCTGCTGAGCTCCCACGTGCCGGGGCTGCGGCCCGGGGGCGGATTCCCCCTCCGGATCGAGGTGGGGACGGCGGGGGGACCCCGGGGCACCGCGAGCGGCGGGGACACCGCGGTTCCCGCCCCCCGGCAAGGCCCCGCCACCTCTGGCCGTTACCGGAACCGTTACCGGAGCCTTAGCGGTGCCCCCGTTACCGGTTCCCAGCTCCTCCCCGTTCCGTGATTCCAATCGGTGTCTCCTCATTCACCTCCCATCCCTCCCGTTACCTCCCCCGTTACCCCCGGTAGCTCCTCCATTAACCCCAGGAACGCCCGGTAATTTGTCCCGTTACCGTCAATAAATCCCGCGTTAAATCCTCCCGTTAATGACCCCGTTTCCCGCTTGTTCATCTCGTTAACCTTCCCCGTTATCGCAGTTCCTCCCTTCCCATTATCCCCGTTCCTGTTATCACAGTCCCCTCCCGTTATCCCGGTTCCCCTCCGTTATACTCGTTCCCGTTATCCCCGTTCCCGTTATCCCAATCCCTCCCCGTCATCCCGGTTCCCGTTATCCTCGTTCATCTCCGTTAACGCCCCGATCCCCCATCCCGCCGCGGTTCGGCTCCGCCCGGTTCCTCCCCGTTATCCCCCCGTTAATCCCCTCGTCACCCTCACCAGCCGCCGGTAATTCCCCCGTTAATCCCCGTCCTAACCCCGTTCCCTCCCGTTAACCCCCCCCGGTAACCGTTCCGACCCCCCAGCCCCGTTAACCCCGCCGGTAACTCCCCCCGTTCCGCCGTTAACGCCGCCGTTAAAACTCCCATTAACCCCCAATTTCCACCCGTTACGTGCCCCGGTTCCCCGCGGTTCCGGTGCCCTCCCGTTAACCCCCCCCCCCGTCCCCGCAGGCCGCCGAGGTTCGCGTCCGCCCGGTGCCGTTCAACGCCGCCTTCGTGTCCCGGTTGGTGCCGCGGCTGCGCTGGGACGCGCTCAGGGAGGCGGCGGAAAGCGTGAGCGGGGCGGGGAAACCGGGAACGGGAAACGGGAACGGGAAACGGGAACGGGACCGGGAAGCGGGAACGGGAACCAGGGGGGGGAACGGGAACGGGGGGATCAGGAATGGGGGGGCAGCGGGGGTCGGGAAGTGCCCATTTGGGGCGTCCAGGGGAGAATTTGGGGGAATTTTGGGAGTTTGGAGGAGGATTTGGGGGGTCCTGGGGGAGAATTTGTGGGAGATTTTGGGGATCTGGGAAGAATTTTGGAGAATTTTGGGGGTCCTGGGGCAGGAATTTGGGGGGATTTTGAGGGTGGGAGGGAAATTTAGGGGGGATTTTGGGGGGTCCTGGGGGGAATTTAGGAGGTTTTTGGAGGATTTTTGGGATTTGGGGTCAATTTTGGGGGTCCTGGGGGGGCAATTTGAGGGCACTAAAGGAGGGGGGAGGTTTGGGAGGGGTCAGTTTGGGGGGGCTCAGATTTGGGGGAGGTCTCGGGTTTGGGGCTTTTTGGGGGGGGTTCCTCTGAACATTTTGGAATTCCCAAATTTGGGTTGAACTCTGACATTTTTGGCACTCCCACAACTGCGAGGGTTCCTTACTTTGGGACATCCCATTTTTCGGGCTTGGGGGGACACTCAGGGCTCCCCTCTGACCTCCCTCTCCTCTTTTCCTGTGCCCCCCAAAGTTGGGGCGCCCCTCGGAGCTGCCCCCCGAGCCCAGCCCGGGCTACGAGGCCGACGAGGAATTCCTGCGGCGCCTCCACCATGTCCTGCTCGAGGTCAGGGGGGTCCTCAAAACCCCTGAAACCCCCAAAACCCCTCGGGGGGGGTTCCCCAAATCTCGAGGACCCCCCAATTTTCCCTTTATTCCCCCCAATTCCACAGGTGGAGGTGCTGGAGGGGTCCCTGCAGTGCCCGGACTCGGGGCGGCGCTTCCCCATCTCCAGGGGGGTCCCAAATCTGCTCCTGAGCGAGGACGAGGCCTGAGGGGGGCTCGGGACCCCCCCAAAATGGAGCTGAGCCCCTTCCCCCGAGGAAGAGCAGAAAAACCCCGAATTCCAATGGTTTTACCCCAAAAAATGGGGCCTGAACGTCACCCCGACGTTCAAGCGTTGAGGGGCGTGGTTTGACTTTACCTCATTTGCATATGGGCGTGGTCATCGTCACACCACTCCTCTATTCAAATTAGTTATTTCCTTATTTGCATTTTGGGCGGGAATTTGCATAATGGGTGGGGAAATGCCCAGGTTTTGCCCCCAAATTCCCGTTTTTTGCCTCCAAATTCCCTTTTTTTAACCTAAGTTTCTCCTTCCATCCCAAATTTCCCAGTTTTGCCCCAAACCCTTTTCTTTTCTCCGAATTTCACCGTTATTTTCTCCCCAAATTCCACTTTTTATCCCAAAATCCTCCCGTTTTGCCCTGAAATTCCTCTCCTTTCTCCCAGTTCCCTCCCTTGTGCCCCCAAATTTGAATTTTCCTCCAAAATCTCTTTTTTTGCCCTCAATTTTTTATATTTTTCCACCAAATCCTCCTTTATGCCAAATCCCCTCCTTTTCACTCCTAAATCTTTTATTTCTATTCCAAACCTCCAGTTTTTCCCAAAATCCCATCTTTTATCCTCATGTTTCTCTACCCCACGTTCTGCCTTGTTGTATTTGTAATATTTCCCATCAATTCAATAAAAAACCCATTTTTTTCCCCGATTTTGGGCCGGAATGGCCTCTTTTGGTCTCTTTGAGGATCTTCTCGGGGGAATCCTTTGGGATGGAGGGAAGGGGGTGGGGTGGGAGAGAATTTTGAGGCGCCCAGGTGAGCGTGGGAGCCTGGGAGAGCCCCGGAGCCGCTGGCCGGGAATTCAGAGGCTCGGGGATGATCCCGGAGGGATTCCCGGTGTTCCCGGCAGCACCTGGAGCCATTTCCAGGTGTCCCCACGCACCTGGGCGGACCCAGCAGGCCCTTGGAGGACCCCGGTTCGTCTCTATGATCCCAGAGCGCCTCCGAGCGCTTCCTCTCGGTTGTTTCCGGCGCACGCCAGCGGAAGTGTCGTCACACAGTGCGCCGCCGGATGTGACGTCAGTGCGCGGCGGCAGAAGGCTTAGGCGGGAGCGGCGGTTGGAACGGCTCGACGGGACGGTGAGGGCGGGAGGGGACGGAGGGGACCGGGAGGGGACATTGAGGGGCAGGGAGGGGACCGGGAGGGGACCGGGAGGGGACATTGAGGGGCGGGGAGGGGACATGGAGGGGCGGGGAGGGCCGGGAGGGGCGGGCAGGGGAGGGGCGAGAACGGCCCGAGGGGCGGGACGGGGCGGGAGGGGCGGGACGGGCCGGGGTGTCCCCTCAGGATCCCCCCAATGTCCCCTTTGTGTTCCCCCATTGTCCCCTCAATGTCCACGCCGGGTTCCCCCACTGTCCCCTCAGAGTCCCCTCAATGTCCCCTCAGGCTCCCCCCACTGTCCCCTCAGTGTCCCCCTGAGCTGTCCCTGTATCCCCTGAGCTGTCTGTGTGTCCCCTCAATGTCCCCAGTGTCCCCTGTCTGTCCCCAGGCGCCATGTCCTCGACGTCACAGAAGCACCGGGACTTCGTGGCGGAGCCGATGGGGGACAAACCCGTGGGGAGCTTGGCCGGCATCGGGGACGTGCTGGGCAGGAAACTGGAGGAGAAGGGCTTTGACAAGGTAGGACTGGGGACAGGGGGGACACCTGGGGACATTGGGGACCTTGGGGACACCGCTGTCCCTTCACTGTCCCCTCCAGGTGTTTGTGGAAGGACGGGGATCTCCCGTGGCCACAGGGCTTGGCTGGGACTGGAGCTCTTTGGGATTGTTTGGGCAGGACCGGAGCACTTTGGGGTCACTCAGGAAGGACAGGGGGACCCTGTGTGCCATCCCCAGCCCCTGGTGACACCGCTGTCCCCTCCCTGTCCCCTCCTGGCAGGCGTACGTGGTGCTGGGGCAGTTCCTGGTGCTGCGCAAGGACGAGGAGCTGTTCCGGGAGTGGCTCAAGGAGACGTGCGGGGCCAACGCCAAACAGAGCCGGGACTGCTCGGGCTGCCTGCGCGAGTGGTGCGACGCCTTCCTCTGAGCCCCCTCCCCAAAACAGCACCCAGGGCCCCTCCTCTGAGCCCCCTCCCCAAAAACAGCACCCAGGGCCCTCCTCTGAGCCCCCTCCCCAAAAACAGCACCCAGGGCCCCTCCTCTGAGCCCCCTCCCCAAAAACAGCACCCAGGGCCCCTCCTCTGAGCCCCCTCCCCAAAAACAGCACCCAGGGCCCCTCCTCTGAGCCCCCTCCCCAAAAACAGCACCCAGGGCCCCTCCTCTGAGCCCCTTCCCCAAAAACAGCACCCAAGCCCCCTCCTCTGAGCCCCCTCCTCGAAGCTGACACCCCCAGCCGCTCCCTGAGCCCCTCACACCAGCCCTGCAGCTCAACTGAGCTCCCTGCACCCCAAATATCCTTCCTGTACCCCAAATCCCATCCCTGTACCCACAAATCCCATCCCTGTACCCCACATCCCATCCCTGCACCCCCAAATTCCCCAAACTCCGGGGGAGTTCCAGCTGCTGCCAGGGACCCCTTTTGGAGAGGTTGGGGGCTCCCCAAAACCATCCTGGGGACCCCCTGATTTCTTCACGGACCCCAAAACCAGCCCGGGGAGCCCAAAACCATCCTGAGGACCCCAAAACCAGCCCAGGGAGCCCAAAGGCAGCTCCGGGGAACCCCAAAACCATCCTGGGGACCCCAAAATCCACCCAGGGACCCCAGAACCAGCTTTGGAGACCCCAAAACACTCCCCGGTCCCACCCCCACACCCCTGGGACCCCCAAACCGGTGCTGCCACCCCCCTCAGAACTCCTCCAGGGGTGGGGGTCCCGTGGTGCCACCCCTCCCCCATCACCCCAAAACCCCACAACCAGCTGGGGGGGGGTGGGGGGGTCTCCTCCTGCCCCTCCCCCCAGCACGGGGTGGGATTTTGGGGACTCATTTGAGGTGCCCCCCCCTCCCCCACCCCGTTAGTGTTAAATTGGGGTGTCCCCCCCCTCCCCCCACTGGGGGTCTGTGTTATTTTGGGGGTGCTGCCTCCCCCCCCCAGTTTGTTTCTAAAATTATTTTCTAAACAATAAAAGGTTTTGCTGTGCTGCAGCTGGGACTCGTCCTGGAATTTGGGGGGGGGAGGGTGGGGGCACGGGGAAGGATTTTGGGGGGTCTGGGGGCCAAATTTGGGGTTTGGAGGAAGGATTTTGGGAGGCCAGGGGGCAGAATTTGGGGATTGGGTGGAGGATTTGGGGGGAGGTTTTTGAGGTTTGGGGGCAGTATTTGGGGGTTGGAAGAAAGATTTGAGGATCTGGGGGCAGAATTTGGGAATTGAGGGGAAAATTTTGGGAGTTTAGGAGGAGGATTTGGGGTTTGGGGGCAGAACTTGGTTTCTCCCATGTCCGCCGAGCTCCTCCAGAGCAGACGAGTTCCACCTCCGAGCAGCCCAGAGCGGCCTCCTGCAGAGCAGACAAGTTCAACCTCCGAGCTGCCAGAGCGGAGTCCTCCAGAGCAGAGGAGTCGCATTTTCCCCTATCAGCGAGCGCGGCCGGAGCGGCCCCGCGGGGCCGGAACTTCCGGGAAGCGGCGGTGGCGGGAGGATTCGAACATGGCCGCGGCCGCCGCCGCCTCCTCCCGGCGCCGCCGCCGCCCCCGCGGCCACCCGAACCCGCTGTTCGCCCGCTGGCTGCGCGAGTGGCGGGACGAGGCGCAGGGCACCTGGGCCAGGGGCACCTACGAGAGGGTGGGTGTGGGGGCGAGGGTCCCTGGGTTCTCAGGGGGGCGATTTTTGGGTGCCCGGGTGTGTTTAGGGTTCCCAGGTGTGTTTTGGGGTTCCCACAGGGGCGGTTTTGGGGTGCCTAGGTAGGTTTTGGGGTCTCCAGGTGAGTTTTGGGGTCCCCGGTTGGATTTAGGGTCCCCAGGTGGGCGATTCTAGGGTGCCCACGTGAGTTTTGGGGTGCCCAGGTTGGATTTAGGGTGCCCAGGTGGGCGATTTTGGGGTGCTCAGGTGTGATTTAGGGTGCCCAGGTGTGTTTTGAGGTACCCGGTTGGATTTGGAGGTTTCTGGGTGGGGCTTTGAGGTGTCCAGGTGAGTTTTGGGTTCTCTGGGCAGGTCTGGGGTCTCTACGTGTGGGATTTTGGGTACCCCAGGTGTATCCCAGGTGTATTTTCGGTTCCCAAGGTGTATCTCAGGTGTATTTGGGGTTCCCCAGGTGTATCCCAGGTGTATTTTGGATACCCCAGGTGTATCCCAGGTGTATCCCAGGTGTATTTTTGGTTCCCAAGGTGTATCTCAGGTGTATTTGGGGTTCCCCAGGTGTATCTCAGGTGTATCCCAGGTGTATTTTGGGTTCCCCAGGTGTATCCCAGGTGTATCCCAGGTGTATTTTGGATACCCCAGGTGTATCCCAGGTGTATTTGGGGTTCCCCAGGTGTATCCCAGGTGTATTCCAGGTGTATTTTGGATACTGCAGGTGTATCCCAGGTGTATTTGGGGCTCCCCAGGTGTACTCCAGGTGTATCCCAGGTGTATCCCAGGTGTATTTGGGGCTCCCCAGGTGTACTCCAGGTGTATCCCAGGTGTATTTTGGATACCCCAGGTGTATCCCAGGTGTATTTTGGGTTCCCCAGGTGTATCCCAGGTGTATTTGGGGTTCCCCAGGTGTACTCCAGGTGTATCCCAGGTGTATCCCAGGTGTATTTTGGGTTCCCCAGGTGTATCCCAGGTGTATTTGGGGTTCCCCAGGTGTACTCCAGGTGTATCCCAGGTGTATCCCAGGTGTATTTTGGGTTCCCCAGGTGTATCCCAGGTGTATTTGGGGTTCCCCAGGTGTACTCCAGGTGTATCCCAGGTGTATCCCAGGTGTATTTGGGGTTCCCCAGGTGTATCCCAGGTGTATTTGGGGTCCCCCAGGTGTATCCCAGGTGTGTTTCCCCCCAGGCCCTGCGCTCTCTCTCCCGGTTCCCGCTCCCGCTCCGTTCTGGCCGCGCCGCCGCCATCTTGCAGCACTTTGGCCCCGCCCTCTGCGCCCGCCTCGACCAACGGCTGAGCCAGCACCGCCGGGGTGGGCGGGGCCTAAAGGGGCGGGGCAGGGATGGGTGGAGCTATGAAGGGTGTGGTCTGGGGGCGTGGCTTGAGTGAGCTCCACCCCTTCCCATTACAAGGTAGGGGGCGTAGCCTAGAAGGGTGGTGCTCTGGGGGGCGGGGCTTTATTGGATGTGCGTCAGAAAGGGGTGGAGCTAAGATAGGGTGGGGCTTTGGTGGTGGGTGGGGCCTGATGAGGCTGGTTTGCATGCTAATTTGCATATCATTTGCATCCCACAGAACAGGGTCTCCCTGCCACGCCCCCTCGGCAGGGGCGGTGCCCAGACCCTCCCCCAGCCCCACCCACGGTGAGTCCCATCCTCACCCCTCCCCCACGCAGGACCCCCCCATTGATCCCCCTCGTGGGGGAGGGGCAGAGGAAGCCCCGCCCCCAATCTCTGCCCCTCCCCCTTCCTCCAGCACCGCCCCCGCCAGTACCGGCCCCTCCCCCGCTCCAGAGGCCACGCCCTCCTGCTGGTCCTGAGCCAGGTGAGGGGGAGGGGACACACCTGGGGGGGGGGGGAAGGGTCCAGACCCTGCCCCTCCCCCTACTCACCCTAAGCACCTCCCCCAGAGCCCAGAGCCCCTCCCAGAGGCGGAGCTTCTGCAGCAGGCCCAGCCCCTCTGTGACCACACCCTGACCTCAGTGAGTGACAGGAGGGGACCCCAGCACCCCTCCCCCACCCTGGCACCGCCCAAAGGTGGTGGGGGAGGGGCTGACCCCCTGTCCCCTCCCCCACAGGCAGCTCTGGGTCCCCTCCTGCGCCGGGGGCTCGTGCAGAGGAGCGGCCGCCCGCCCAGGTAGGGCTGAGACCCCCCTGAGACCCCCAGACTCACCTGGGACCCCCCCAGATTCACCTGGAACCTCCCCAGGACCCCCCAGACTCACCTGGGACCCCCCTGAGTGCACCTGAGACCCCCCAGGACCCCCCTCATTTCCCCCCTTCCCTCTCCAGGTACTCTCTGACCCCGCGGGGGCGGAGCCTCGCCGAGGCCCCGCCCCCCGCCCGGGTGTGCCCGCTGCGCCCTCTGGCGGAGCAGGACGAGAACTGCGCCCCCGCCCCCACCACGTGAGTTTGGGGGGCTGGGGACACTTTGGGGGGCTTGGGGACACTGGGGGATACTTTGGGGGGCCTGGGGGGCTGTCCCGGCCCTGGGGGTCACCTGGAGGTGACTTTGGGGTCCCCCAGGTGCGACCCCGAGCAGGAATTTGAGCTCAGGCCCGGCGAGTTCGAGATCGTGCTGTGCGCAGACGTCACCGAGGCCAACGGGTGACTGTCACCCTGTCCCTGTCCCCCTCTGTGTCCCTGTGCCCCCCCCGTGTCCCTGTCACCCTCTGTGTCCCCTCCCTGTCCCCGCAGCCCCTCCGGGGGGGTCCCGGCCCTGCTCCGTTCCCGGGGGGTCCCGGTGCTGCTGCGGCGCCTCCACGTCGGCGACTTCCTGTGGGTGGCGCGCGAGAAGGACCCGCCCACAGGTGGGCGTGGCCGAGGGGCGGGGCATCCATGGGGCGGGGCTTAAAGTGATCATGCCCCAGGGGCTGGGTGTGGCACCTGGAGTGGGTGGGGCAGTTTTGGGTTGTGGTCATTACTCGTGGGTGTGGCCACGCCCCCAGAGCAGCACAGCCACTGGTTGGGTGTGGCCAGAGGGGGCGTGGTCATGTCCAGACCGCACCCATAGACTGGGGGTGTGGCCATGGTGGTGGGTGCGGTCAGGTGTGATGGGCGTGGCAGTGGGGGTGTGGCCAGGGGTGGATGGGTGGGTGTGTTCAAATGTGATGGGCGTGGTGTTGGGGGCGTGGCCATGCTGATGAACGGGTGTGGTCAGTTGTGATGGGTGTGTCATTGTGGGCTTGGCCATGGTGATTGTGGGTGTGGTCAGGTGTGATGGGCGTGGCATTGGGGGTGTGGCCATGGTGATTGTGGGTGTGGTCAGGTGTGATGGGCGTGGCATTGGGGGTGTGGCCATGGTGATTGTGGGTGTGGTCAGGTGTGATGGGTGTGGCATTGGGGGTGTGGCCATGGTAATTGTGGGTGTGGTCAGGTGTGATGGGCGTGTCATTGGGGGTGTGGCCATGGTGATTGTGGGTGTGGTCAGGTGTGATGGGTGTGTCATTGGGGGTGTGGCCATGGTGATTGTGGGTGTGGTCAGATGTTATGAGGGGTGACCTCGCCTGGGTGGGGTCAAATGCTGGCTCAGCCCCCACATGGTGGGCGTGGCCAAGGACAAACCACGCCCCCATGGAGGCCATGGAATGTGGGCGGGGCCTGGGATGGACCCCACCCTTTGGTGAAGGGCGGTGCATGGGGTTGTGGGCGTGGCTCTGAGTGGGCGTGGCCGTGCGTGTGACCCCGCCCAGGCCACGCCCCCCGGGAGCTGGCGCTGGACGTGGTGGTGGAGCGGAAATCGGCGGCGGATCTGGGGAACAGCATCCGGGACGGGCGGTACCGGGAGCAGAAGGTGGGGCCGGGAACTGGGGGGGACTGGGAACGAATGGAACAAACTGGGAAGGGACCTGGGGGCCACTGGGTGGGACTGGGAAGGGATTGGGAATGACTGGGGAGGACTGGGAGGGAACTGGGATTAACTGGGAGGGACTGGGGGGGATTGAGATGGACTGAGGGGCACTGGGGTAACTGGGAGAGATGGGGGGCACTGGAGGGCACTGGGAGGGACTGGGGGTAACTGGGATGGACTGGTTGAACTGGGACGGACTGTGGGTAACTGGGGTCGACTGGTTTGACTGGGAGGGACTGGTTGAACTGGGATGGACTGGTTGAGCTGGGAGGGACTGGTTGAACTGGGAGGGACTGGTTGAACTGGGAGGGACTGGTTGAGCTGGGAGGGACTGGTTGAACTGGGAGGGACTGGTTGAACTGGGAGGGACTGGTTTGACTGGGAGGGACTGGTTGAACTGGGATGGACTGGTTTGACTGGGAGGGACTGGTTGAGCTGGGATGGACTGGTTGAACTGGGAGGGACTGGTTGAGCTGGGATGGACTGGTTGAACTGGGATGGACAGTGGGTAACTGGGATGGACTGGTTGAACTGGGAGGGACTGGTTTGACTGGGAGGGACTGGTTTGACTGGGAGGGACTGGTTGAACTGGGATGGACTGGTTGAACTGGGAGGGACTGGTTGAACTGGGAGGGACTGGTTTGACTGGGAGGGACTGGTTGAACTGGGAGGGACTGGTTGAACTGGGAGGGACTGGTTTGACTGGGGTGGACTGGTTTGACTGGGATGGACAGTGGGTAACTGGGATGGACTGGTTGAACTGGGATGGACTGGTTGAGCTGGGATGGACTGGTTTGACTGGGATGGACTGGTTGAACTGGGGTGGACTGGTTGAACTGGGAGGGACTGGTTGAACTGGGACCCCCCTCCCGTCCCAGTTCCGGCTGCGGCGCTCGGGGCTGCGCTGCCCCCTGTACCTGCTGGAGGAGCCGGGGGAGGGGGAGCCCCTGCCCCTGCCCCTGCCCAGCCTGCGCCAGGCGGCCGCCAGCACCCAGGTACCTGAGACCCCTCCCCAAAATGCACAGAGACCCCTCCCCAAAATACACAGAGACCCCTCCCCAAAATACACAGAGACCCCACCCCAGCACCCAGGTACCTGAGTCCCCTCCCCAAAATACACAGAGACCCCTCCCCAGCACCCAGGTACCTGAGACCCCTCCCCAAAATACACAGAGACCCCTCCCCAGCACCCAGGTACCTGAGACCCCTCCCCAAAATGCACAGAGACCCCTCCCCAAAATGCACAGAGACCCCCCCCCCAGCACTCAGGTACCCGGGACCCCTCCCCAAATTACAGAGAGACACCCCCAGCACTCAGGTACCCCCAGCCCCCTCCCCTAAACACACAGAGACCCCTCCCCAGCCCCAGGTACCCCCAGCCCCCTCCCCTAAACACAGAGCCCCCTCCCCAGGTGGTGGACGGGCTGCTCGTGGTGCGCACGAGGGACCCCCAGGACTCGGCCGCGTATTTGGGGGTCCTGGGGGAGCAGCTGAGGAGGAGATTTGGGGTGAGGGGCTTGGGGGGGGATTGGGGGAGGGGTCCCAACGGGGAGGGGGGTTGGGGGGAGGGGACGTTCTGGGGAGGGAATTGGGGGGGACATTGAGGGGGGACATGGAGGGAAAAGGGGGGTCCTGGGTGGGGGATGGGGGGCAAATTTGGGGGGGGTTGGGGGGACAAGGAGGGGACACGGGGGGGTCACAGGGGGGGTTTTGGGGGGGAGGGGACATTTTGGGGAGGGGACAATTGAGGGGGACATGGGGGATAGAAGGGGGGACTTGGGGGGAAGTTTGGGGGGCCTGGGGGGGGTCACAGGTACGCCTGAGACCCCTCCCAAAACACAGAGACCCCTCTGTGAACCTGGGGGGACACAGAGAATTTGGGGGGGGGGGGGTCACTGAGGGGGTCTCTGACCCCTCCCCTCCCCCAGGGCCGCGTGCTGAGGGCGTGGGGGGGGGATGTGCGTGCCCGGGGCCCCCCCGAGCCCCCCGGGACCCCCCTGGCCCTGCTGCCCTTCCCGAGGCTGCGCGAGGGGGGGGGCAAGAACCAGGTGGGGCTGGGGGGGGGGGGGGTCCCTAAAGGGGGTTGGGAGTTTCTGGGGGGGGCGGGGGAGGGCAAAGGGGGCACTGGGGGGGGGCCGGGGGTCACTAAAAGGGTCTGGGGGGGTTAAAGGGGTTGGGGTGGCCCCAAGGGGTCCTGAAGGGGGGAGGGGGGCCCTCAATTGGTCCTGGGGGGGCCAGAAGAGGGACATGGGGGGGATTGGGTTCCTTGGGGGGATTTTGGGGTCCCCTCACCCCCATTTACCCCCCTCCAGGCCCAGACCGTGGGGGCCGTGCCCTAGGGTGGGATTTTGGGGTCGGGGGTGGGATTTTGGGGTCGGGGGTGTTTTTGGGGTCGGGGGTGGGATTTTGGGGTCAGGGGTGGGATTTTGGGGTCGGGGGTGTGATTTTGGGGTCGGGGGTGTTTTTTGGGGTCGGGGGTGTTTTTGGGGTCCCCTGACCCCCATTTTCCCCCCCCAGGCCCAGACCGTGGGGGCCGTGCCCTAGGGTGGGATTTTGGGGTCGGGGGTGTTTTTGGGGTCCCCTGACCCCCATTTTCCCCCCCCAGGCCCAGACCGTGGGGGCCGTGTTCGCCCGGCAGCTGCTGCAGCTGGGGGGGCTCAGTGGGGGCAGGGCCGGGGCCGTCCTGCGCCGCTTCCCCACCCCCGCCAGGTCCGGGGGGGTCCGGGGGGGTCGGGGAGGGGGGGTTGGGGTCCCCCACGTGGGACCCCCCGGGCTCTGATGTCCCCAAAGGGGCCCTGGCCCACGGGGAGGGGGGAGGGTCCCGAGGGTGGGGGATGGGGGCGGTTCACAGGGTGGGGGTGGGGGTGGGGGGGTCTGCGGGGGTCCCCTGAGTTCCGTCCCCTCCCCCCGCAGCCTCATGGATGCCCTGGGACCCTCCCAGGACCCCCAAAAGTGCCGGGAGGTGCTGAGCGCCCTGCGCTGCGGCCCCGCTCTGAGGTGAGGCCCCCCGCCCCAAAATCCTGGGAAGGGACCCCAAATCCCGGGAAACCCAAATCCCAGGAAATTCCCCCAAATCCTGGGAAAGTCCCTCAAACCCTGGGGAACCCCAAATCTTGGGATCCCCCCCAAATCCCAGGGAATTCCCCCAAATCCCGAGGAACCCCAAATTCTGGGAACCCCAAATCCTGGGAACCCCAAATCTTGGGATCCCCCCCAAATCCCAGGGAATTCCCCCAAATCCTGGGAAAGTCCCTCAAACCCTGGGGAACCCCAAATCTTGGGATCCCCCCCAAATCCCAGGGAATTCCCCCAAATCCTGGGGACCCCACAAGTCCCAGGACCCCTCATTCCCAAGGACCCCCCCTCAATTCCTGTGTCCCCAAACCCCTGTCATTGTCCCCACCCCCGATTTTGGGTCCCCCTCCCGGATTTTGGGGGTCTCACCCCTCTTTCCTCTCCCCCCCCCCACAGGAATTTGGGCCCCTCCCTCAGTGGGGCCCTGGTGAAGCTCTATGGGACCCGGGGGCCGCTGGACTGAGGGGACACCGCATTGTCACCCCATTGTCACCGCATTGTCACCCCATTGTCACCCCATTGTCACCTCCTGTCACCCCATTGTCACCCCATTGTCACCCCATTGTCACCCCATTGTCACCTCCTGTCACCCCATTGTCACCCCATTGTCACCCCATTGTCACCCCATTGTCACCTCCTGTCACCCCATTGTCACCCCATTGTCACCGCATTGTCACCGCATTGTCACCTCCTGTCACCCCATTGTCACCCCATTGTCACCCCATTGTCACCCCCCAATAAATCCCCCCCCCCAGCACTGCAGCACCTGGAGTTTCATTTTGGGGGAGGACGGGACAGGGAGGGTGCGGGGACAGGGGGTGACACCGGTGCTGGGGGTGGCAGTGACACGGTGAGGATGATGAGGGGGTGACACGGTGACAGTGACGGGGGGGTGACACCGGTGACAGTGACTGGGGTGGCGGTGGCACCAGTGACCTTGAGGGTGACACGGTGACAGTGGCGGGGTGACGGTGACACGGTGACAGTGACACAGTGACAGTGACACGGTGACAGTGACACGGTGACAGTGACGGGGTGACAGTGATGGGGTGACAGTGGCGGGGTGACGGTGACACAATGACAGTGACACGGTGACAGTGATGGGGTGACAGTGACACGGTGACAGTGGCGGGGTGACAGTGACGGGGGGCTGATGGGTGCTGACACCGGTGACAGTGACGGGGTGACGGTGACACGGTGACAGTGACACGGTGACAGTGACGGAGGGGTGGCAGTGACACGGTGAGGATGATGAGGGGGTGACACGGTGACAGTGACACGGTGACAGTGACGGAGGGGTGACAGTGACGGGGTGACAGTGACACGGTGACGGTGACACGGTGACAGTGGCGGGGGGCTGATGGGTGGTGACACGGGTGACAGTGACAAGTCGGCGGTGGCAGTTTGGTGGCACAGCCTGGGGTGACAGCGGTGACAAGGACACCTGGAACAGTGACAGTGACACCGGTGACGGGGGGTGGCACCGGCGTCCCTTGGGGTCAATTTGGGGTCCCCAAAATGGGGGCGGGGTCTGTCCTGAGCCCCGCGGTCACTCGGGGTCCCCCAAAGGGGGGGCGGGGTCACCCTGGGGTCACTTTGAGGTCCCCTAAGCGGGGTGGGGGTGGGGGTGGGGGTGGGGCTGTCCTGGGACTCCAAAAAAGTGGGGGGAGGGTCCCCAAAAAGGGGGCGGGGCCACCCGCACGTGCCAGGCTGGGGGTGGGGCCGTGGGTGGGGCCGCCCTTGGCCGGTTTGGGATTTTGGGGGGGCCGGGATTGGGATTTGGGATTTTGGGGGCGGGGCACGGAGGGGTGGGGCCACCCTTGGGGTTTTGAGGGAGCGGGGCCGGGATTGGGATTTGGGATTTGGGATTTGCGGGGAGGGTGGGGCCGGGGTGGGGACAGATTTGGGATTTTGGGGGGGGTGGGGACAGATTAGAGGTTTGGGGGGGGGGGCGGGGTTGGGGCCGCGTTTGGGGTTTGGGATTTGGGGAACGGCGGCGGCGGGGCCGGGTTTGGGTGGATTTGGGGTTTGGGATTCGGGGGGCGGGTCCGGCCGTCCCCATCCCGCGCAGGAGGAGGAGGAGGAGGAGGAGGAGGAGGAGGAGGAGGTGGCAGCGATGCTGGTGGCGCTGGTGGCGCTGGTGGCCGTGGCGGCGGGGGGGGACACGGGGGTCCCGCCGACCCCCCCGTGCCCGCTGGGTTTCGGGCCGGTGGCCGCGGGCGGCTGCGGGGACAGGGACGAATGTCGCACGGCCGCCGTGTGCCACCACATGTGCCTCAACCACCACGGCGGCTTCGCCTGTCACTGTCACCGAGGCTTCGTCCTGCAGCCCGACGGCGTCACCTGCCGCCGCCGCCGCCGGGGACACCGGGGACAGCCCGGGACCCCTCCCCAGGGGCTCGGGGGACGCCGGGGACAGCCCGGGACCCCTGGCCCGGAGCTGCCCGAGGGGACCCGGCGCGGTTGGAGCGGCCGGGGATGGAGAGCCCGGGACCGGCGGCGGGACGGGACGGGAGGAGGTGAAGCCTCGGCCCGGGACCCGGTACCGGAGCGGAACCGCGGCTCGCAGGAGGATTTGGACCGGGATCCGCACCCGGGTTCGCAGCGGGATCCGCGGCCAGGCTCGGTCTGGGATCCACAGCGGGGTTCGGCACCGGGGAGGCACCGGGAGACGCGGCGGGGGCAGCAGCGGGGCTCGCACGGGGATTGGGACCGGGACTGGGACCGGGATCCTCACCAGGACCTGAACCGGGACTGGGACCGGGATCCCCACCAGGACCTGAACCGGGATTGGGACCGGGATCCCCACCAGGACCTGAACCGGGATTGGGACCGGAATCTGGACCGGGATTTGGACCGGGATCCCCACCAGGATCTGGACCTGGACTCGGACCGGGATTCCCAGGAGGATTTGCCCCCGGGAAGGCACCGGGGCTTGCACCGGGATTGGAACCGCGATCTGGACCGGGACCCCCATCGGGATTTGGACCGGGATTTGGACCGGGATCCGGACCGGGATTTGGACCGGGATCTGGACTGGGATTTGCACCGGGATTTGGACCGGGATCCGGACCGGGATTTGGACCGGGATCCGGACCGGGATCTGGACTGGGATTTGCACCGGGATTTGCACCGGGATCCGGACCGGGATCCCCACCGGGATTTCCGTGAGGATCCCCAGCCCGGCGGGCAGCGGGATTGGCACCGGGATTTGCCCGAGGTTTCCCGGCAGGATTCGCACCGGCCCCGGGATCCAGGCTCGGCGCGGCCCCGGGAGCCGCACGGGGATTCCCGGGAGGGTTCGGAACCCCGGGACTCGCACAGAGAGCGGGGGCTGGGACCGCCCCGGTACCGGGGGGGGCACCGGGACTCCCTCCAGGGCTCCCACCGGGAGCGGGATTCGCCCCCTTCCCCCGTGCCCCCCTATAGGGACGAGGACCCCGACCCTTATGGGGACTCCTATGGGGACCTGGGGGACCCCGACACCTACGGGGACCCCTACGGGGGTCCGGCCACCCCCTACAGGGCCGAGGACCCCGGGGAGGGGCCGTGGGACCCCGAGACGGAGCCCTGGGACCCCGACATTTATGGGGACCCCTACGGGGACCCCTACGAGGATGAGGAGCCCGAAGAGGAGCCCTGGGACCCCCCCTCGGACCCGTACAGGGACCCCGAGCCCGGGAGCCTCCGTAGGGGCCGGGACCCCCAAACCCGGCCCTGGGACCCCTATGGGGATGGGGACCCCCAGAATGAACCTGGGCACCCCCAAACCCGGCCCTGGGACCCCTATGGGGATGGGGACCCCCAGAATGAACCTGGGCACCCCCAAACCCGGCTCTGGGACCCCTATGGGGATGGGGATCCCCAACCCCGGACCTGGGACCCCTATGGGGACCCCTACAGTGATGAGGACCCCCAGGATGACCCCACAGGGGACCCCCATAGGACCCCCGACCCCGAGGCTGAGCCCTGGGACCCCCAAAGGGACCCCCCGAGGGACCCCCATAGGGACCCCCAAACCTCCTCCTTCGCCCCTCAGGACCCCCCAACAACCGCCCCAGTTGCCCCCACAGAATCCCAGTTGCCCCCAGTTGCTCCTGCAACGGCTCCCCCCAACCCCAGAGCCCCCCAGTTTGTCCCAGTTACCCCTCCCAGATCTCAGTTTGTCCCAGTTACCCCCCCAGTTGTCCCAGTTTCTCCCCCAGTTGCCCTCCCCAGAGTCAAGGACCCCCCAGTTGCCCCCCCTAAATCCCAGTTGCCCCCAGTTACCCTCCCAGTTCCCCCTCCAGCTGCTCCCCCAAAAGCCAAGGACTCCCCAGTTATCCCAGTGACCCTCCCAGTTACCCCCCCAGTAATCCCAGTTACCCACCCAGTTACCCCAGTTACCCTCCCAGTTACCCCAGTTACCCTCCCAGTTACCGATTCCAAGGCCAAGGACTCCCCAGTTACCCCAGTGACCCTCCCAGTTGTCCCAGTTACCCTCCCAGTTACCCCCCCAGTAATCCCAGTTACCCCAGTTACCTCCCCAGTTACCCATTCAAAGGCCAAGGACTCCCCAGTTACCCCAGTTACCCACCCAGTTACCCCCCCAGAGGCCCCAGTTGCCCCCCCAGTTGCCCCAGGGCCCCTCCCAGTTGCCCCCCGAGCCCCTCCCCGTGTGGGCTCCCCGCGGGTGGGGCTGCTGTTCGCGCTGCCGGTGGCACTGGGAGGGGCTCTGGTCATACTGGGAGCACTGGGAGGGCTGGGAAGGCCCCCCCGGCCACCCCTGCCCAGCCCCCACTGAGGCTGAGGGTGCTGGGAGCGGGGGGGGACCCCAAACTGGGAGGGGTTCCCCAAACTGGGATGAGGATCCCTCCCAAACTGGGGGAGATGGCTCAAACTGGGAGCCGCCCCTCCCCCCCGCCCAAAACCCAGTTCAGGGCTCCCCCCAGTGCACTCTGCCCCTTCCCAAACTGGGAGAGGACCCCCAAACTGGGATCGCTCCCGAACTGGGATTTTTAACCACAAACTGGGATTGTTAACCCCAAACTGGGAGAGGACCCCAAACTGGGATTTTTAACTCCAAACTGGGATTGTTAACCTCAAACTGGAATTGTTAACCTCAAACTGGGATTTTTAACCCCAAACTGGGATTTTTAACCCCAAACTGGGTCTGTTAACCCCAAACTGGGATCGTTAACCCCAAACTGGGACTGCCCCCCTCCCCCATTCCCACCCTGCCCCCCGGGTGGGGGAGGGGCGGGGGGTGAGGGCAATAAAAGGCCGGTGCTGCCCCTCCCCCACCCCGCTCCTGAGTCCTTTTTTTGGGGGGGGTGGGGGAGGGTCGGGTGGGGGAGGGGCGGGCAGGGCCGGCTCCCCTCCCCCTCCCGCTCCAGCTGTTGAGCGGATCCAGCTGTGGGTGGGGGAGGGCGCGGCCCCTGAGTCACCACCGAGCTCGGGGTCCCCTGGGGGGGGAGGGGCGGGGAACGCCCAGGACAGGGGGGTCCCCCCGGGGGGGGGGAGGGGCGTGACGTCATTGCTGAGAGGGGGAGGGGGGGCAGGGAGAGGGAGGAGCTGCTGGGAGCGTCCCAGTTCGGACCAGTAAAACCCGGACAGGACCAGTCCCAGCGGTGTCCCAGTCCCAGTCCCCACCAGTACAAACTGGGCAGGACCAGTCCCAACAGTGTCCCAGTCCCAGTCCCCACCAGTACAAACTGGGCAGGACCAGTCCCAACAGTGTCCCAGTCCCAGTCCCACCAGTACAAACTGGGCAGGACCAGTCCCAGTGGTGACCCAATCCCAGTCCCCACCAGTGTCCCCATCCCAGTTCAGACCAGTACAGCCCGGACAGGACCAGTCCCTCCAGTGTCCCCATCCCAGTCCCCACCAGTCAAGCCCTGGCGGCGCGGAGGGGGCGGAGCGAATGCAAATCCCAGAGCGCAGTTCACCAATCACGTTGCGCGCAAAGGCTGAAGGGGCGGGGCGTCAGAGCGAGCGTGTTCCGATTATAATGGGGCGGGGTTATGCAGATTTATGAACGGCGCCGCCGTGCGAACGGGATCATGGGAGCGTAAATTGGGGGAATAATTCGCGATTTTTGGGGTCCTTGCATACAAAACACGGGAGGAAAGTGCGGAACGCGATGGAGAGAATGTTCCAGAAGGGGTCGGGAGCGGTCGGAGCGCGGCGCGGGGGCGGCCGTGAGGTGCGGGCGGGCCGGGCGGGGCCGGGAGCGGCGCTGGGGGCATGAGCCGGTATCGCTTCTCGGCCTTTTGGCTAAGATCAAGTGTAGTATCTGTTCTTCTCAGTTTAATATCTGATACGTCCTCGATGAGAGGACTTTATATTAAACGGATTTTTGGGCTCGGGAGTTGGACCCGGAGCTTGCTCCCTCCGCTCCGCGCATCGTCCCGGTATTGCAGTGCCTCCGGGAACGGTGCACCCCCACCCCGGGGACCTCTCAATGGTAAAAAATAGAGTTAACTTACCTAAGATGTTAAATGTTTGAATTGCTATTGCGGCTCGTGAGCCGGATTTCGCTCAGTTCAGTACCGAACTGGCCCCGTAGGATTTCATGAGGAGTCTGAACTCGCCGCTCTCACGTACCCTCGCAGCGCGCCGCAAAATGGCGGCTCGTTCCCTTGCTGCTTTCTGAAGTTAAACTCCCTCATGTCGCCGCTTCCAGCGTAAAATTGGAGTTTTGTGGGGGTAATAATAAACATTTATAATGTTTACAGTTGGTTACAGGAGATTTGAAGTGTTTTATTGAATGAATCCGTAGGGGGAGGTAGGAACAGCAAGGGGGGGCTACGCGGGTTTCCTGAGGGGAAGGCGGCCCGGTCTCCGCCTCTGCGCTTCTTACGCGGCCGCTCCCAATTTCAAACTGAACAAATCTCGTCTATTTTCTGTATTTTACACATTTTTAACCCTTTTCCCCCTCCCTCCCCACCAGCGCGCCGCGCGCTCTCCCCCCTTCATCCACCGAAACAAAATGGCGGCGGCGCGACGGGCGGGAAACTGCGCGTGAGGCGAGGGCCCCCCCATCACCCCCATCCGCCAATCGGAGCGCGACTTTTCGCCGTCGCCGGGCAGAACAGCGCGGCCGGGGCCAATCAGAAAATCCGAGCGGCTGGTGCGGGCCGCGCGCGGGGAGGGAAGGAAGGAGGGGAAGCGGCGGAGCCGCCGCCACACTCGCAGCGACCGTTGCGCACGTAGGTGGGGCTGAGGGGGAAACGGGGGGGGGGGGAGAACAGCGGAGACAGCGCCTGCGCGCGGCGCCAGCAGCCGGACCCGCGCATGCGCCGCGCCTGCGCGGTGATGCAGCGCGGGCGGGGTTTGGTGCGGCGCGCAGGCGCGGCGCATGCGCGGAAGGGGCGGCGCGCGGCGCGCGGGGGGGCGCGGCTGAGGGGCGGCGGCGGCGCAGGCGCGGCTGAGGCGGCGGCGGCGGCGGGAGCGGGACGGGCCCGGCGATCGCTCCGCGCTCCGGCCGCCCCCTCCCCGCGCCAGCGGCGGCGGCCCCGCCTCGCGTTCTCGCTCGCTTCTCCCCTTCTCCCCCCCCCACCCTCTCCCGTCCCTTCTCCGCCCCCTTCCTTCCGCCCCTTCCCTCCCTCAGTCCCCGCCCCGCGGCCTCAGGCCCGGCCCGGCCTCGCGCTCCGGCCTCGGCGCCGCCGCCTCAGCGCGCCCGCGCTTCCGCTTCCCTTCCCCCCCCCGCCCCGCGGCCCCTTCCCCCCCCCCTTCCCCACACACCGGCCCCGCCATGGACGTGAAGCGGCTGAAGGTGACCGAGCTGCGGGCCGAGCTGGGCCGGCGCGGCCTGGACGCCCGCGGGCTGAAGGTGGAGCTGGCGCAGCGGCTGCAGGAGGCCCTGGACGCCGAGATGCTGGCGGCGGGGCCCGAGGAAGGCGGCGGCGGCGGCGGCGGGGGAGGCCCGGCCGCGGCCGCCTCGAGCTGCGCAGGGGAAGCGGGGCCGGCGGGAGGCCCAGGCGGGCGGCCCCACGGAGGGGATGAGGAGGAGGAGGAGGAGGAGGAAGAGGAGGAGGAGGAGGAAGAGGAGGAGGAGGAGGACGAGGAAGCGCTGCTCGCCGATGAGGACGAAGCGGCCGCCGCGGCCCCCGAGGCGGCCCCGGCCCAGCCCGGCCCCCCCGGGGAGGAGGAGGAGGAGGAGGAGGAGGAAGAGGAGGCGGCCCCGGCCGAGCCCGCGGGGTCGGAGCCGCTGCAGCCGCCGCAGGAGGAGGGAGCGGCGGCCGCGGTCGAGGCTGAGGCGGCCGAGGGAGGAGGAGGCGGCGGCGGCGTGAACGGGGCCGAGCGGCCGCCGGAGGAGGCGCCCAGCGGGGATGAAGCGGCCGCGGCTGAGGCCAAGGAGGAGGAGGCGGCGGCGGGTGAGCGATGGGGGAGAGACGGGACCGGGGGGGAACGGGAAAGGAACCACCGGGAACCGGGAACGGGATCCCCAGAACCGGGAAAAGAACCCCGAGGTTCTCGTGAGGGATCGGGAAAGGAACCCTCGGAAACCGGGAACGAGATCCCCAGAACGGGGAAAAGAACCCCGAGATCTTCGGGAGGGGAACAGGGAAAGGAACCCCGAGATCCTTGTGAGAGACCCGGGAAAGGAGCCCCCGGGATCGGGATCGGGATCCCCAGAAGCGGGAGAGGAACCTCGAGATCTTTGGGAGGGATCCCGGGGACCAGGAGGGGAACCGGGAAAGGAACCCCCGGAACCGGGAACGGGAGGGGAACCGGGAAAGGAACCCCCGGAACCGGGAATAGAACCCCAGAACCGGGAAAAGAGACCCGAAATCCTCGTGAGGGGACCGGGAAAGGAACCACCGGGACCGGGATCCCCAGAACCGGGAAAAGAGACCCGAAATCCTCGGGAGGGATCCGAAAAATTGGGAAAGAACCCTCGGATCTTTGTGAGGGAACCGGGACCGGGCAAAGAACCTTGGGATGCTCGGGAAAAATCCCCAAAACCGGAAAAAAAATCCGGAAAACCGAAAAAAACCGGGAGCAAACCGGGAAAGGCCCCGAGTCTCGGGATGGACCCCTCACAAAATTCCCGTTTTTCCCTCAAAATCCCTATTTTGGTCCCATCCCCGGATTTTTGGGGGATAAAATCGCGATAAAACCGAGATGAAGTCGAGATAAAATCGGGATAAAATCGCGATAAAATCCCCAAATTCCCCACAGGGAAAATCGGGATTTGAGGGGGGAAAAAAGCGGGAAAAATTTGAATTCAAAGAGATTTTTGTGAAACGGCGGCTGAGGGGAAATCAATGGAATTCCCGGAATTGGCCAATTCTGAGTTGGGTTTGGGGAAAATCGTGAGGGAAAAGTTGGGGAAAATTTGGGTTTTTAAGGGGGAAATTTGCGATAGGGGAAAATTCGGGTTTAGGAATGAAAAACGTGGATTTTTGTGGGGTTTGGGGGGAGAAAAATCCGGATTTTTGTGGGTTTCTGAGGGAAAAATCTCTGTTTTGAGGACAATATTTTGAATTTGGAGAAATAATATGGGGGCAAAGTGTTGGGAAAATTGGGCGATTTGTTTTAAGGAGAAATCTCTGGGTTTGGGAAAAATTTTGGGATTTTTGAGGGGAAAACGTGGATTTTTGTGGGGAAAATTGTGATTTCTGAGGGAAAATCTCGATTTTTAAAGAAAAATTGTGATTTTTGAGAGGAAAACCTGCATTTTTGTGGGGAAATTTGGACACTTTCAGGGAAAATCCTGATTTTTGACGGAGAAATTCTGATTTTGGGAAGATTTCTGGAGCTTGGATCACCCTGGAACAGAATTTTATTGGGATTAAAGTGGAATTATTCCTGGTTTTGCCCCAAACTCTGATTTTTATGGGATTACAGCTGGAAAATTTCTATTTTGGGACATTGGAAAAATACAAAAACTCGGATTTTATGGAATATTTCTAAATCTTGGATTTTCAGGAATTTTTTGGCTAAACAAGGGGAAAATTGGGATTTTTTTTTGTGTTTTCATGGGTTTTCTTGTTGGCTTTATTAATTTTTAATTCGGATTTTCCAATTTTCAGTGAATCAATGGATTTTGAGCCAGAATTTTTCCTTTTCCATGAAAAATCCCAGGGGAATTTTACGTTTTTAAAGGATTTTAAGCATTTTTGTGTTTTCTTTAACCCATTCCAGATGGGAAAATTCATTCAAACTCCAAGAATTTCATGGAATTTTTTAACTTAATTCATTCTTAAAGAAAAAAATCAGAATTTTAGGCATTTTTCACCGCTCTAAAAATTGGGAAAATCCAAGATCCGCACGGAATGCTTTGATTTAGTGGATTTTCAAGGAAAACATCTGAATTTTAACCACATTTCAACCTTCAAAACCTGGAAAAATCCATTCAAGCTCCAAGATTTTGATGGAATATTTCCCTTTAATTTGATTTTTAAGCAAAAAAAACAATTTTCAACAAATTTTTGTCACTCTAAAAGTTTAAAATTCAGTAAAATTCTGAAATTTCCTAGGAAAATGCTTTAATTTACTTTAAAGGAAAAAAAGTTGGGATTTTAATCAATCTTTGATCTTCTGAAGGAAAGGAATCCATTCAAGCTTTGGCATTTCCATGGAAGATTCAGTTTTAATTGGACTTTTAGGGCAAAAAAATTGAAACAAATCCAAAATTTAACCCTTTTATCTCTGGAAAAATAGAAACAAATCCAAATTTTAACCCTTTTATCCCTGGAAAAATGGAAACAAATCCAAATTTTAACCCTTTTCTTCCCCAGAAAAATGGAAACAAATCCAAATTTTAACCCTTGTTTCCCCAGAAAAATGGAAATAAATCCAAAATTTAACCCTTTTTTCCCCAGAAAAATGGAAACAAATCCAAATTTTAACCCTTTTTTCCCCAGAAAAATGGAAATAAATTCCGATTTTTTCCCCGGGAAAAGCCAGAATTCCTTCCTGTGGCTCAGTGTTTGTGTTCCATGTAAACCCCGGATGTTCTGGTACAAAATCAGGAATTTGTTCCCATATAAACCCCGATATTTTGGTATAAAATCAGGAATTTGTTCCCATATAAACCCCGATATTTTGGTATAAATTCCCCCAATATTCTGGTACAAAATCAGGAATTTTTTCCATGTGAATCCCGGATATTCTGGTACAAATTCCCCTGGGTGTTTTGGTACAAAATCAGGAATTTTTCCCATATATACCCCAATATTTTTGTACAAATTCCCCCATATTTTGGTACAAAATCAGGAATTTGTTCCCATATAAACCCCAATATTTTGGTACAGATTCCCCCAATATTTTGGTACAAAATCAGGATTTTTTCCTATATAAACCCCGGATATTTTGGTACAAAATCAGGAATTTTTTCCCATATAAACCCCCATATTCTGGTACAAATTCCCCCCATATTCTGGTACAAATTTCCCTGGGTATTTTGGTACAAAATCAGGAATTTGTTCCTATATAAACCCTAATATTCTGGTACAAAATCAGGAATTTTTCCCGCACAAACCTCCATATTCTGGTACAAATTCCCCATATTCTGGTACAAATTCCCCCAATATTTTGGTACAAAATCAGGAATTTTTCCCACACAAACCCCCCTATTCTGGTACAAAATCAGGAATTTTTCCCATACAAACCCCCCTATTCTGGCACCAATCCCCCATATTCTGGTACCAATTCCCCACATTCTGGCACCAATTCCCTGGATATTCTGGTACCAATTCCATGGATATTTTGGTACCAATCCCCACATTCTGGTACCAATCCCCACATTCTGGTACCAACCCCCACATTCTGGCACCAACCCCCACATTCTGGTACCAATCCCCACATTCTGGTACCAATCCCCACATTCTGGTACCAATCCCCACATTCTGGCACCAATCCCCATATTCTGGTACCAATTCCCTGGATATTTTGGTACCAACCCCCCCATTCCGGCACCAACCCCCCCATTCCGGCACCAACCCCCCCATTCCGGCACCAACCCCCCCATTCCGGCACCAACCCCCGTCCGTGGCTCCCAGGGGAGGAGGAGGAGGCCAAGGCCAAGGCGGAGGCCGAGCGCCGGGGGCTGAAGCGGCTGCGGGACGAGAAGGACGAGCACGGCCGGGCCTGGCACGAGTTCCGCGAGGAGGCCTACAACAGCCGGTGAGGAACGGGGCATTTGGGGCTTTTTGGGGCATTTCGGGGCTTTTCTGGGGGATTCTGGGCACTGCGGACACCTGGGAATTAGCTGGGATTTTTTATGATTTTTCCAGAATTTTTTTGGAATTTTTTTCTGATTTTTTTCAGAATTTTTTTAAAATTTTTCTGATTTTTTTTCCAGAATTTTTTTGGAAATTTTTTCTGATTTTTTTCAGAATTTTTTCTGATTTTTTTCTGATTTTTTTCTGATTTTTTTCAGAATTCTTTTGAATTTTTTCTGATTTCTTTCTGATTTTTTTTCAGAAATTTTTTCTGATTTTTTTTCGAAGTTTTCTGACTTTTCCCTGATTTTTTTTTGAATTTTTTCCGATTTTTTTCTGATTTTTATCCAGAATATATCTGAATTTTTCTGATTTTTTTCTGATTTTTTTCTGATTTTTTTCAGAACTTTTTTCTGATTTTTTTTTTCCAAAATTGTTCGGATTTTTTCTGATTTATTTTCCAGAAATTTTCTGACTTTTTCATGATTTTATTTTTTTTTTTAATTTTGTCGGGTTATTTTTCCTGATTTTTATCCAGAATACATCTGATTTGTTTTGAATTCTTTTTTAATTTCTTTCTGATTTTTTCTGGTTTTTTTTTTTAATTTTTTTCTAATTTTTTTTCTGATTTTTGTTAGAATTTTTCAGAATATTTTCTGATTATTTTTTCCCGATTTTTTAAAAATTCTTTCTTATTTGTTTCTGATTTTTTTTCTTCTGGATTTTTTCTCAAAATTTTTCAGAATTTGTTCAGATTTTTTCCTGTTTCTTTTTTCAATTTTTTTGGAATTATTTCTAATTATTTTCTGATTTTTTAATTTTTATTTCCTGATCCTTTTCAGAATTTTTCTGCCTTTTTCCTGGGTTTTTTTCCCATGATTTTTTCCTATATTTTTGGAATTTTTTCGGAATTTTTTCTGATTTTTCCCTGATCTTTTTCTGGATTATTTTATGATTTATTTTCCAGAGAAATTCCCACTCTGGATCTGGGATTTCCCAAACTTTGCCATTTCCCACCCCAGAATTTTGGGGGTTTTTTTCCCCAATTTGCCCATTCCCCCCCCAGAATTTGGGTTTTTCCCCATTTCCCATTTCCCACCCCAGAATTTGGGGTTTTTTCCCATTTCCCCCCCAGAATTTTGGGGTTTTTTCCCCCATTTCCCGTTTCCCACCCCAGAATTTTGGGGTTTTTTCCCCCATTTCCCGTTTCCCACCCCAGAATTTTGGGGTTTTTTTTCCCCAATTTCCCATTCCCCCCCCAGAATTTTGGTTTCCCCATTTCCCATTCCCCCCCAGAATTTGGGGTTTTTTCCCATTTCCCCCCCAGAATTTGGGTTTTTTCCCCAATTTGCCCATTCCCACCCCAGAATTTTGGGTTTTTTCCCCATTTCCCGTCCCCCCCCAGAATTTTGGGTTTTTTCCCCAATTTGCCCATTCCCACCCCAGAATTTGGGGTTTTTCCCCATTCCCCCCCCAGAATTTGGGTTTTTTCCCCATTTCCCATTTCCCCCCCAGAATTTTGGGTTTTTTTTCCCATTTCCCCCCCAGAATTTTGGGTTTTTCCCCAAATTTCCCCATTCCCACCCCAGAATTTGTTTTTTCCCCATTGTCCCCCCAGGTCGAAGTCGCCGCCGCCGCCCGAGGAGGAGCCCCCGGAGGGGGAGGAGGACGAGGCCCGGGTGGTCCTGGACACCTGTGAGGGACGGGGGGGGCGGGGCCGTGTGGGCGTCCGGGGAATCCGGAACTTTCCGGGGGCACGGGGGGGATTCGGGGAGAAACCCGGGGATTTTGGGGTAAAATACTGGGATTTGAGGAGTAAAAATACTGGGATTTGGGGGATGAATTCGGGGATTTTGGGTGACAATTCTGAGATTTTGGGGTAAAAATTCTGGGATTTGGGGGATGAATTCAGGGATTTGGGGGATGAATTCAGGGATTTTGGGTAAAAATACTGGGATTTTGAGTAAAAATTCTGGGATTTTGAGTAAAAATTCTGGGATTTTGGGGATAAATTCGGGGATTTGGGGAGAAATCTGGGGATTTTGGGTCAAAATACTGGGATTTTGGGTTAAAAATACTGGGATTTTGGGTGACAATTCTGAGATTTTGGGGTAAAAATTCTGGGATTTGGGGGATGAATTCAGGGATTCGGGGAGAAATCCGGGGATTTTGGGTCAAAATACTGGGATATTGGGGGATGAATTCTGGGATTTGGGGGTAAAAATTCTGGGATTTTGAGTTAAAATACTGGGATTTTGGGTAAAAATACTGGGATTTTGGGGAGAAATCCGGGGATTTTGGGTCAAAATACTGGGATATTGAGGATGAATTCCGGGATTTGGGGGATGAATTCGGGGAGAAATCCGGGGATTTTGGGTAAAAATTCTGGGATTTTGGGGTAAAAATACTGGGATTTTGGGTAAAAGTACTGGGATTTTGGTGATAAATTCTGGGATATTGGGGATGAATTCGGGGATTTTGGGTAAAAATTCTGGGATTTTGGGCTAAATCTCGGGATTTTTGTCCCAATTTGTGGGATTTGAGCCGGGATTTTTGCCAGAATTTTGGGATTTTTGCCCGGGTTTCATGGATTTGAGCTGGAATTTCGGGATTTCTGCTGGAATTTTGGGATTTTTGCCGTTATTTCGGGATTTCTGCCCCGGTTTCAGGGATTTTTGCCGTTATTTTCCCTTTCCCCCCAGACACGTCGGACCTGCAGTTCCGGGCCAGCCGGGACCGTTACGGGGGGCAGCCGCTGTTCCACGAGCGCTTCCCGGGGCTCTGGGCCGGGGCCCGCAGCACCCACGGCGTGCGGCAGGGCCGCGTCTGCTTCCAGGCCAAGGTGGGCATGGAAATATGGGGAAATCGGGGAAAAATGGGGAAAAAAACAGCAAAAAATGGGGAAAAATGGACGGGTCTGCTTCCAGGCCAAGGTGGGCATGGAAATATGGGGAAATCGGGGAAAAATGGGGAAAAAAACAGCAAAAAAATGGGGGGGAATGGGGGGGAATGGATGGGTCTGCTTCCAGGCCAAGGTGGGCATCGAAAAATGGGGGAAAAAACGGGGAAAAATGGGGGGAAAATGGGGAAAAATGGGGAAAAAACAGCAAAAAAATGGGGGAAAAATGGGGGGAATGGATGGGTCTGCTTCCAGGCCAAGGTGGGCATGGAAATATGGGGAGAAAACGGGGAAAATGGGGGGAAAATGGGGAAAAATGGGGAAAAATGGATGGGTCTGCTTCCAGGCCAAGGTGGGCATCGAAATATGGGGGAAAAAACGGGGAAAAAACGGGGAAAAAACAGCAAAAAATGGGGAAAAATGGATGGGTCTGCTTCCAGGCCAAGGTGGGCATGGAAAATGGGGGAAAACGGGGAAAAATGGGGGAAAAACAGCAAAAAATGGGGGAAAATGGATGGGTCTGCTTCCAGACCAAGGTGGGCATCAAAATATGGGGGGAAATGGGGAAAAATGGGGAAAAAACGGGGGAAAAATGGGGAAAAATGGACGGGTCTGCTTCCAGGCCAAGGTGGGCATGGAAAATGGGGAAAACGGGGAAAAATGGGGGAAAAACAGCAAAAAATGGGGGGGAATGGACGGGTCTGCTTCCAGGCCAAGGTGGGCATCGAAATATGGGGGGAAATGGGGAAAAATGGGGAAAAAACAGCAAAAAAATGGGGAAAAATGGATGGGTCTGCTTCCAGGCCAAGGTGGGCATGGAAAATGGGGGAAAACGGGGAAAAATGGGGAAAAAATGGGGGAAAATGGGGGGGAATGGATGGGTCTGCTTCCAGGCCAAGGTGGGCATGGAAAATGGGGGGAAAACGGGGAAAAATGGGGGGAAAACGGGGAAAAATGGGGAAAAAACAGCAAAAAAATGGGGGAAAAATGGGGGGAATGGATGGGTCTGCTTCCAGGCCAAGGTGGGCAAAATATGGGGGAAAATGGGGAAAAAATGGGGAAAAAATGGGGAAAAATGGATGGGTCTGCTTCCAGGCCAAGGTGGGCAAAATATGGGGGAAAATGGGGAAAAAAAACAGCAAAAAATGGGGAAAAAATGGGGGGAATGGACAGGTCTGCTTCCAGGCCAAGGTGGGCATGGAAAACGGGGAAAAAACGGGGAAAAAACAGCAAAAAATGGGGGAAAAACCAGCAAAAAATGGGGGGAATGGATGGGTCTGCTTCCAGGCCAAGGTGGGGGTAAAGGGGGGGAAATGGAAAAAATTGGGGGGAAAATGGAGAAAAAAAAGGGGGGGAAAAACAGGGGGAAAATGGAGGAAATAGGGAGGGAAATGCAAAAAAACCAGGAGGAAATGGGGAAAAAACAGGAAAAAATCGGGGCAAAAATGGGAAAAACCAGGGCAAAACTGAGGAGAAATGGGAAAAAACCAGGGTCAAAATGGGGCAAAAATGGGAAAAAAGGGGGCAGAACCCAGGATAGATGGGCAAAACGGGGAAAAAGTGGGGAAAAATGGGAAAAGAGTCCCTGGGAGAGGAGGGGGGGCAGCAAAGGGAATTTGGGGGAGGTTTGGGGGGCCTGGGAGAGTTTGGAGAGATTTTGGTGGAATTTGGGGTGGGGTTGGTGCTTTGGAGGGGATTGAGGTTTTGGGGGGCAGTTTGGGGTTTTTTTGGGGTTTTTTTGTGGTTTTAGGGGATTTTGGGCGAGTTTGGGGATTTTGGGGAGTGTTCGGGGTTTCCCAGGGGAGCTCAGGGATATTTTGGGACCCTGTGAGAGGCTTTGGGTGCCTGTTTGGGGTTTTTTGCTGCCTCTTTGAGCAGATTTGGGCTCTGTTGGGAGCTCCTGGGGTTTCTCCTGCTGCTCTCTCCCTTTCCCTGCCCCATTCCCGGAGTTTTCCTGCTCCCAAATCCCAAATTTTCCCCGCAGGTGTCTCAGACCCTCCCGGCCAAGGAGGGCAGCTCGGAGGTGCCGCTGCTCAGGGTGGGCTGGTCCGTGGACTTCTCCCACTCCCAGCTGGGTGAGCCCCAAATCCGCTCAAATTCACCCCAAAATCCGGCCCCAAATCAGCTCAAATCCACGCCAAAATCCGGCCCCAAATCCGCTCAAATCCACCCCAAAATCCGGCCCCAAATCCGCTCAAATCCACCCCAAAATCCGGCCCCAAATCCCCCCAAATCCACCCCAAAATCCGGCCCCAAAATCCCCCCAAATCCACCCCAAAATCCGGCCCAAAATCCCCCCAAATCCACCCCAAAATCCGGCCCCAAAATCCCCCCAAATCCACCCCAAAATCCAGCCCCAAATCCCCCCAAATCCACCCCAAAATCCTGCCCCAAAATCCCCCCAAATCCACCCCAAAATCCAGCCCCAAATCCGGTCAAATCCTCCCCAAAATCCAGCCCCAAATCTGCTCAAATTCACCCCAAAATCCAGCCCCAAATCCTCCCCAAAATCCGGCCCCAAATCCCCCCAAATCCACCCCAAAATCCGGCCCCAAAATCCCCCCAAATCCACCCCAAAATCCGGCCCCAAATCCACTCAAATTCACCCCAAAATCCATCCCCAAATCCGCTCAAATTCACCCCAAAATCCAGCCCCAAATCCACCCCAAAATCCGGCCCCAAATCCGCTCAAATTCACCCCAAAATCCATCCCCAAATCCGCTCAAATTCACCCCAAAATCCAGCCCCAAATCCCCCCAAATCCTCCCCAAAATCCATCCCCAAATCCGCTCAAATTCACCCCAAAATCCAGCCCCAAATCCCCCCAAATCCTCCCCAAAATCCAGCCCCAAATCTGCTCAAATCCTCCCCAAATCCAGCCCCAAATCCACCCCAAAATCCGGCCCCAAATCCCCCCAAATCCACCCCAAAATCCGGCCCCAAATCCCCCCCAAAATCCATCCAGGATCCCAAAATTCAGCCCCAGATCCCCCCAAATCCACCCCAAATCCAGCCCAGTACCCCAAAATCCATCCAGGATGCCCCAAATCCACCCCAAAAATCCTCAAATCCACCCCAAAAAATCCCCAAATCCAGCCTCAAATCCCCAAATCCCGCCCCAAAATCCCCTTTTTTGCCCAAAAACCCCTTTTTTTGCCCAAAATCCCCTTTTTTTGTCCCGTTCCAGGGGAGGATGAATTTTCCTACGGCTTCGACGGGCGGGGGCTGAAGGTGGAAAATGGAAAATTTGAGGAATTTGGGGAAAGTTTTGGAGAAAACGACGTCATCGGCTGCTTCGCGGTGAGAGGGGAAAACGGGGAAAAATGGGGAAAAACGGGGAAAAATGGGGAAAAATGGGGAAAAATCAGGAGATTGCTGGGGAGGAATCTGGGGAAATCCTGAATAAATGGGGAAAATCAGGAAAAATGGAGAAAATCAGGGAAAAAATGGGGAAAAATGGGGAAAAATAGGGAAGAAAAAGGGGGAAAATCAGGGGAAAAAAGGAGAAAAATCAGGAAAAAATGGCAAAAAATTAGGAAAAAAAACAAAGAAAAAATGGGAAATAAAGAGAAAAACTAGGGAAAAATTAGGGGGAAAAAGGGGAAAAACCAGGGAAAAATGGCAAAAAATTAGGAAAAAAAGCAAAGAAAAAATGGGAAAAAATCAGGGGGAAAAAAGGAGAAAAATCAGGAAAAAATGGCAAAAAATTAGGAAAAAACAGGGAAAAAATGGAAAAAAAAAGAGGAAAATTAGGGAAAAAATTAGGGGGAAAAAGGGGAAAAATCGGGAAAAAAGAAAAATCAGGAAAAAAATGGCAAAAAATTAGGAAAAAACAGGGGAAAAAAAAAGAGAAAAATTAGGGGAAAATCAGGGGGAAAAAGAGGAAAATCCAGGGAAAGCCAGGCCAAGCAGGAGTGCAGCGGGTTCGGGTGCAGCCGCCGCGTTGTTTTCCCTCCGCAGGACTTCGAGGGCGCGGAGCTGGTGGCGCTGTCCTTCTCCAAGAACGGGCAGGAGCTGGGCACGGCCTTCCAGGTGCCCAAGGGCGCCCTGGGCGCGCGGGCGCTGCTGCCCCACGTGCTCTGCAAGGGCTGCGCCGTGGAGCTCAACTTCGGGCAGCGCCCGCAGCCCCTGGCGCCCGTCCCCGACGGCTTCGTCTTCATCCACGAGGTCCCCGCCGAGCAGAGGGTGCGGACGGCGCCGGGGCCCCGCAGCACCGAGGAGTGCGAGGTGGGCGCGGGGGAGATGGGGGGAAAGGGGGGAATGGGGGATCCGGGGGGATACGGGGGGATCCTCCCTCCCTGGGGATCCCCGGGGATACGGGGGGCAGTGCTGGGATGGGCCCTGCTGGCAGTGAGGGCACGGAGCCACCGGGGACCCTGGCAGGGATCCCTGGGAATCCTGGTGATTTTCCCTCTGCATCCCTTGGCAATCCCAGTGCCCCTTTTTGCTGGATCCGCTGGGAACCCCATTCCCCTGTGCCCTCTGGGAGTTCCGTGTCCCGTCAGGAATTCCCATCTTGAATTCCCATCAGGAGTTCCCATCAGGAGTTCCCATCATGAATTCCCATATCTGGAACTCCCATCAGGAATTCCCATATCAGGAACTCCCATATCATGAATTCCCATCTCAGGAATCCCCATATCAGGAATTCCCATATCAGGAACTCCCATCTCAGGAATCCCCATATCAGGAGTTCCCATATCAGGAACTCCCATCATGAATTCCCATCTCAGGAATTCATATCAGGAGTTCCCATCAGGAGTTCCCATCTCAGGAATTCATATCAGGAATTCCCATCAGGAGTTCCCATCATGAATTCCGATATCACGAACTCCCATATCAGGAGTTCCCATCTCAGGAATCCCCATCAGGAGTTCCCATCAGGAGTTCCCATCTCAGGAATTCATATCAGGAATTCCCATCTCAGGAATTCCCATCATGAATTCCCATCTCAGGAATCCCCATATCAGGAATTCCCATATCAGGAACTCCCATCTCAGGAGTTCCCATCAGGAGTTCCCATCTCAGGAATTCATATCAGGAATTCCCATCAGGAGTTCCCATCATGAATTCCGATATCACGAACTCCCATATCAAGAGTTCCCATCTCAGGAATCCCCATCAGGAGTTCCCATCAGGAGTTCCCATCTCAGGAGTTCCCATCTCAGGAATTCCCATATCAGGAATTCCCATCTCAGGAGTTCCCATCTCAGGAATCCCATCAGGATCCCCCCTTGGCCCCCCTGAGGCACCCCCGTGTCCCCCCAGGTGCTGCTCATGGTGGGGCTGCCGGGCTCCGGGAAGACGCTTTGGGCACAGAAACATTCCCAGGAGAACCGGGACAAGCGCTACAACATCCTGGGCACCGAGCGCGTCCTGCACCAGCTCAGGGTCAGCGGGGAGGGACTGGGGCATTGGGATCCATGGGAATGGTGGGATCCATGGGATCAATGGATGGGATCCATGGGATCCATGGGAATGGTGGGATTGATGGGATCATGGGATCATGGGAATGGTGGGATTGATGGGATCAATGGATGGGATCCATGGGATCCATGGGAATGGTGGGATTGATGGGGTCATGGGATCATGGGAATGGTGGGATTGATGGGATCATGGGATCATGGGATCCATGGGAATGGTGGGATTGATGGGATCGTGGGATCATGGGAATGGTGGGATTGATGGGATCATGGATCAATGGATGGGATCATGGGATCATGGGAATGGTGGGATCGATGGGAACGGTGGGATTGGTGGGATTCATGGGATCATGGGATCATGGGATCCATGGGAATGGTGGGATCCATGGGAATGGTGGGATTGATGGGATCATGGGATCCATGGGAATGGTGGGATTGATGGGATCATGGGAATGGTGGGATTGATGGGATCATGGGATTGATGGGATCAATGGATGGGATCATGGGAGGGGATCTCTCTCCTGCACCAGCTCAGGGTCAGCAGGGAGGGATTGGGATCCATGGGAATGGTGGGATGGATGGGATCATGGGATTGATGGGATCATGGGATAATGGGATCATGGGATAATGGGATCATGGGAGGGGATCGGGGATGGAGGGGATCATGGGATCATGGGATCCATGGGATGGGATCTCTCTCCTGCACCAGCTCAGGGTCAGCTGGGGGGGATTGGGGGATGGAGGGGATGATGGGATCATGGGATGGGAATAATGGGATTGAGAGGATGGACTGGGAATAACGGGCTGGGATAATGGAAGGGCATGGATGGCAATGCTGGGTGGGAATGATGGGATTGATAGGATGGGATATTGGGAACGGGAGTGGTGGGATGGACTGGGACAAATGGGATTGCTAGGAAGGGATCATGGGATGGCACAGATGGGAATTCTGGGGTGGGAATTCTGGGGTGGGAATTCTGGGGTGGGAATTCTGGGGTGGGAATTCTGGGGTGGGAATTCTGGGCTCTGTGGCCCAGCCAGCCCCAGGCTCCCCATCCTGGCTCTGCCCCGTCCTGACTCTGCCCCATCCTGGCTCTGCCCCATCCTGGCTCTGCCCCGTCCTGGATCTGCCCCGTCCTGGCTCTGCCCCGTCCTGGCTCTGCCCCGTCCTGGATCTGCCCCATCCATGGCCATTCCCAAACCCCCATTCCCGGTTGTTTTTCCCCCCCAGACGTGGGGCCCGGAGCCGCAGCTCCCGTGCCCGTTCCCAAACCCCCATTCCCGGTTGTTTTTCCCCAGATGCAGGGCCCAGAGCAGGAGCTCCCGTGGCCGTTCCCAAACCCCCATTCCCGGTTGTTTTTCCCCAGACCCGGGGCCCGGAGCAGGAGCTCCCGTGGCCGTTCCCAAACCCCCATTCCCGGTTGTTTTTCCCCAGATGCAGGGCCCAGAGCAGGAGCTCCCGTGCCCGTTCCCAAACCCAGAGCAGGAGCCCCCGTGGCCGTTCCCAATCCCCCATTCCCGGTTGTTTTTTCTCCCCAGACCCGGGGCCCAGAGCAGGAGCCCCCGTGCCCGTTCCCAAACCCCATTCCCGGTTGTTTTTCCCCCCAGACGCGGGGCCCGGAGCCCGAGGCGGAGCTGGACGCGCAGAGCCGGGAGCTGCTGAGCCAGCAGGCGGCGCAGTGCCTTAGCAAGCTGGTGCAGATCGCCCCCCGCGCCCGCCGCAACTTCATCCTCGACCAGGTACCCGGGGAACGGGGACAGCGGGGAGAGCAGTCCGGGAAACAGCCCAGGAAACCTGGGAAACTGGGAACAACGGGGAGAGATGCACAGGGAAACAGCACAGGAAACCTGGGAAACGGGGACAGCGGGGAAAACAGCCCAGGAAACCTGGGAAACGGGGAACAACGGGGAGAGGTGCACAGGGAAACAGCACAGGGATCCTGCACAGGGATCCTAGGAAACGGGGAACAAAGGGGAAAACAACCCAGGAAAACAGCCCAGGAAACCTGCACAGGAAACCTGGGAAACGGGGACAACGGGGAAAACAGCCCAGGAAACCTGCACAGGAAAACAGCCCAGGGATCCTGGGAAACGGGGAACAACGGGGAAAACAGCACAGGGAAACTTGGGAAACAGGGACAGCGGGGAGAGATGCACAGGGAAACAGCACAGGAAAACAGCCCAGGGATCCTGGGAAACGGGGCTGGGAATCTGGGGAAAACAGCGCAAAATCCAGGAAATGCTGCACAGAAATCTGGGAAATCCTGCCCAGAAATCCGGGAAATGCTGCCCAAAAATCTGGGAAAACCTGCCCAGAGATCCTGGGAAACAGGGCTGGGAATCTGGGGAAATCAGCACAGAAATCTGGGAAATGCTGCACATTTTTCCTCCCCAAACCCCATTGTTTCCCCCAGTGCAACGTGTACAACTCGGGGCAGCGCCGGAAGCTCTCGGCCTTCAAGGGCTTCTCCAGGAAGGTCGTGGTGATCGTTCCCCCCGAGCCCGAGTGGGAGCAGCGCCTGCAGCAGCGGCGCCTCAGCGAGGGCGACGACGTGCCCGAGTCCGTCATGCTGGAGATGAAAGGTGGGGAAAATGGGGGGAAATCCGTGGGAAAATGAGGGAAAAATGGGGGAAAAAATGGGGGGAAAATCCATGGGAAAATGAGGGAAAAATGGGGGGAAAATGGGGGAAAAAATGGGGGGAAATCCATGGGAAATGGGGGGAAAATCCATGGGAAAAATAGGGGAAAAATCTGTGGGAAATGAGAGGAAAAATGGAAGGAAATCCATGGGAAATATGGGGTAAAAATCCATGGGAAATGGGGGGGGAAAATGGGGGGAAATCCATGGGAAATAGGGGGAAAAATGGGGGGAAATCCAAGGGAAAAACCTATGGGAAGTGGGGGGAAATATGTGGGGAAAATGGGGGAAAAATCCATGGGAAATGGGGGGGGAAATATGTGGGGAAAATGATGGAGAAATGGGGGAAGAATCCATGGGAAAATCCATGGGAAAATGGGGGGAAATCCATGGGAAAATTCCATAAATTCCCCATTTTCCCCCCGATTCTGACCCAAATTCCCCATTTTCCCTCCGTAAATTCCCCATTTTTTCCCCGATTTTGCATTTTCCCAAATTCTGCATTTTCCCCCCGATTCTGACCCAAATTCCCCATTTTCCCCCCGTTTTCCAGCCAACTACTCGATCCCGGAGAAGAGCGAGTACGTGGACGAGGTCGTGTTCGGGGAGCTGGGCCGGGACGAGGCGGCGCCGCTGGTGCTGCGCTGGAAGGAGGAGGCGCGGAAGCAGCTGCCGCCCTCGGAGAAACGCGGCAACCGCCGCAACAACCGCAACAAACGGAACCGGCAGAACCGCAACCGCGGCCAGGGCTACGGTCAGGGGGGAAACGGGGTGGAAAATGGGGAAAATGGGGAAAAACGGGGGAAAAATGGGGAAAAATGGGGAAAAATGGGGATAAAACTGCATGAAAATGGGGAAAAACGGGGTAAAAATGGGGAAAAATGGGGATAAAACTGCATGAAAATGGGGTCTGGCAACCGCCGCAACAACCGCAACAAACGGAACCGGCAGAACCACAGCCACGGCCAGGGCTACGGGCAGGGGGGAAACGGGGAAAAACGGGGTGAAAATGGGAAAAATGGGGAAAAAACGGGGAAAAATCGGGGTTAAATTGGGATCTCGGGAGGGAATGCTGGGATATGGAGTGGGGTTGGGATCTAGGGATGTGGGTGGAGATGGGGATGGGTTTGGGATGGTTTTTATGGTTTTGGGCTGGACTGGGGGGTTTGGTCTGGACTGGAGGGGTTTTTGGGCTGTGTCTGGGCTGGGTTTGAGGGGTTTTGGGCAGGATTGATGGGGTTTGGGTGGGATTTTGGGTGGGATTTGAGGGGTTTTGGGGGGATTTTGGGTGGGATTTGATGGGGTTTGGGTGGGATTTTGGGTGGGATTTGAGGGGTTTTGGGGGGATTTTGGGCAGGATCTGTGTGGGATCTGGGTACAGTTCCCGTTCCCTGTCTGTCCCGTTCCTGGTTCTGATCCATTCCTGTCCCTATTCCTGTCCTGTCCCCATTCCTGTCCCTGTCCCTGTCCTGTTCCTGACCCATTCCCATTCCCATTCCTGTCCCCATTCCCGTTCCCGTCCCGTTCCCATTCCCGTTCCTGTCCCGTCCCCGTTCCTGACCCGTTCCCGTTCCTGTCCCCATTCCTTTCCCCATTCCCGTTCCCATCCCTGTCCCCATCCCCGTTCCCGTTCCTGTCCCCATTCCCATTCCCCATTCCCGTTCCCATCCCTGTCCCCATTCCCGTTCCCCATTCCCGTTCCCGTTCCCGTTCCCATTCCTGTCCCGTTCCTGTCCCCATTCCCGTCCCCATTCCCGTCCCCGTTCCCGTCCCCGTTCCCGTCCCCATCCCCGTTCCCGTTCCCGTTCCCCATTCCCGTTCCCGTCCCCGTCCCCGTCCCCGTTCCCGTTCCCGTTCCTGTCCCCATTCCCGTTCCCCATTCCCGTTCCCGTCCCCGTCCCCGTTCCCGTCCCCATTCCTTTCCCCATTCCCGTTCCCGTCCCCGTCCCCATTCCCGTTCCCGTTCCTGTCCCCATTCCCATTCCTGTCCCGTCCCCGTCCCCGTCCCCGTTCCCGTCCCCGTTCCCGTCCCCATTCCTTTCCCCATTCCCGTTCCCATTCCCGTCCCCGTCCCCATTCCCGTCCCTGTTCCCGTCCCCGTTCCCATTCCCGTTCCCGTCCCCATTCCCGTCCCTGTTCCTGTCCCGTTCCCATCCCCATTCCCGTTCCCATTCCCGTCCCCGTCCCCGTTCCCATTCCCATTCCTGTCCCGTTCCTGTCCCCATTCCTGTTCCTTTCCCCGTTCCCGTTCCTGACCCGTTCCGGTCTCTCCGCAGTGGGGGGGCAGCGCCGGGGCTACGACAGCCGCGTCTACGGGGGCCAGCAGCAGCCGCAGTACTGGGGGCAGCCGGGCAACCGCGGGGTGAGCGCTGCACTGGGGCATTCCGGGGCATTCCGGAACATTCCGGGGCATTCCAGGGCATTCTGGGGCATTTCCAGCCCGGTTTTGGGCGCTTTTGGAGCATTTTTGGGGCATTTCTGGGGCATTTCCCAATTCCAGGTACATCCTCACCAATTCCTGCCCAATTCCGGGGTCACTCAGGGCATTCCTGGGGCGTTTCCAGCCCAGTTTTGGGCATTTTTAGGGCATTTTTGGGGGCATTTCCCACTTTTTCGCCATTTCCTGGCACTTTCCTGTTGTTCCTGCTCATTCTGAGCAGTTCTGGGACATTTTTGGGGCAGTTTCAGGGCGTGAACTCATTTAAAGTGGATTTAACTGGGGTTTTTTTCTGGTTTGGACTGGTTTAAAACTGTTTCTCTCTGGTTTTAAATGGTCTGGGCTGGTTTGTGGACAGATTTAAACCATTTTGAACCAGTTTAAACCATTTTGAACCAATTTAAACCATTTTGGACAGGTTTAAACCATTTTGAACCAGTTTAAACCATTTTGGACTGGTTGAAACAGTTCTGAGCTGCTTTGATGTGGTGTAAACTGGTCTGAACTGGTTCTCACGGATCTAAACTGGTTTTAACTGAGCTGCTTTAACTGGGTTGTTGCTGCTTTTCACCAGTTTAAACTGGTTTGTACTGGTTTTTAAGGGTTTTCACCGTCTTTTCCTGGTTTGTCTTTGTCTGAATTGATTCTGACTGGTTTGTACTGGTTCTAACTGGTTCATACTGGTCCTAACTGGTCCCAGGGCTACCGGAACTTCTACGAGCGCTACCGGGGCTACGACGATCGGTTCTACGGCCGCGACTACGACTACAACAGATACCGCGACTACTACCGGCAGTACAACCGCGAGGTGGGCCTGGAACCGGGCTGGAACTGGGCTTAAACCAGGGTTAAACTGGGGTTAAACCGGGGTTAAACTGGGGTTAAACCAGGGTTAAACTGGGATTTACTCCAGGGTTAATCTGGGGTTTACTCCGGGGTTAATCTGGGGTTTACTCCGGGGTTAATCTGGGATTTACTCCGGGGTTAATCTGGGGTTTACTCTGGGGTTAATCTGGGGTTTACTCTAGGGTTAATCTGGGGTTTACTCTAGGGTTAATCTGGGGTTTACTCTGGGGTTAATCTGGGATTTACTCCAGGGTTAATCTGGGATTTACTCCAGGGTTAATCTGGGGTTTACTCTGGGGTTAATCTGAGGTTTACTCCAGGGTTAATCTGGGGTTTAGGCCGGGGTCCCTCCGGGCTGTAAAAGGACCCAGAAATGAGCGACTCTGAAGGGAACCTGGGGGTGGGAATTGGGGAATCTTGGGCTGGAATTTGAAGATCTTTGGAGTGAAATTGTGGAGATTTTTGGGGTGGATTTTGGGGTGAAATTTTAGGGATTTTGGGGGGTGAAATTTAAGGATGTTTGGGATGAAATTATGGGGATTTTTGGGGTGAATTTTGGGGTGAAAATGGGGGTGAGTTTGGGTGATTTTGGGGGGCATTTTTGGGGATGAAATTTGGGGATTTGGGGGGAAATCTCGGGGTGGGATTTTGGGGATTTTTGGGGGGATTTTGGTGTGGAATTGGGGGATTTGGGGGAAATCTCGGGGTGGGATTTTGGGGATGATTTTGGTGTGGAATTGGGGGGTTTTGGGTGCTGTCCGTGCCCTCCCAGTGTGCCCAGTTTAACCAGTGCCCCCCCCGCAGTGGCAGAATTACTACCAGGACAGGGACCGGTACTACAGGAACTACTACGGCTACCAGGGCTACCGGTGAACCCCGGCCCTTCCCAGGAAATCCCAAAATTTGGGGGACGGGGGGGGCGGGGCGGGGGGGGAGGGGCGGGAAAAAACCGGGGGAGGGCGGGGAAAAAAAAAAAACAAACAAAAAACGAACGGGGAGGGGGGAGGGGCTGGAAAAACAAAAACCCCAAAAAAACAAAAACAAGAAAAGGGGGGGAGGGGGGAGGGGAAAAGAGAGGAAAAAAAAACGAAACAGAAAAAAAAAATTATAAAAAAAAAGGGGGGGAAAAAGGAAAAAAAAAAGGAAAAAAAAAAGATGGAAAAATGTAAATTTTTTTTTTTAAAGTTTGTTGAAAGAATTTTGTTGTAATTGTATAAAAAAAAAGCGCAAAAAAAAAAAGAGGGGAAAACGAGGAAATTGGGGGTGATGGAGGTGGGGGAGGGGGGGGTCCCCACAATCTGCCCCTCCCCCACCCCCATAGCCCGGGAGGAGGAGGCGAAATTTGGGGGGAAAAACGGGAAAAATGGGAAAATTCCCATTGCTGGGGAGGGGGAGGGGAAAGGGGCCAAAAAATCCCCCCAGATCTTCCCCTCCCCCCCCGCCTGGGACCCTTTTGGGGGATTCCGCTGGAATTTGATGAATTTTGGGGGATTTTGGGGGAATTCCCAGGGACAAGGGGGGGGTTGGGCACTGGGGAGACCCCAAACCCTCCCCTCCCCCCTCAGGGGGTCCTTAATTGATGTTAATGAGGGGATTTTAATTAATTATTATTATTTTCATAGGGGCCTCGGTTGATTGACAGGCCTGTTGTTAATTGGGGTCCCTTTATTAATCTGTTAATTAATAACTCATTATTTCATTAATGGTTCTTTAATTGGAGGGGATCTCCATTAATTAATGGGACTCTTTTAATTCATGGAGCCTCTAAATTGGGGTTTTTCCCTTTAATTTTTGAGGTTTTTTCCTTTTGGGAATTTTTCCTTTAATTTTGGGGATTTTGTGGGGGATTTTGAGACTTTCTGGGGTTAATTTTTTGGGCATTTTCTGGGGAATTTGGGGTTTTTTTTAATTTTATTTTTAAGGGTTTTTTTTTTTCCTTTATAAATTTTGTTCCTTGGGATTTTGGGGGTTTTTTTCCCTTTTTTCTTTGGCATTTTGGGGATTTTTCCTCCCTCCTCCCCTCCCCCATTTTCCCATCCCCCAACGTGAGAACCCCCCCCTCACAAAAACCCCAAATTTGGGATTTTGCAGGGTGGGGGAGGGGCCGCTTCCGGAGCTTTTCGGGTCCTTTTTCAAATAAAACAAAAACACCAAAAAAAAAGAAAAAAAAATCTTTAAAAAAAACCCCCAAAACCACAAAAATCCGTGAAAAATCCAAAATTCCCTTTTTTTGTTTTTTCCTGGGTTTTTGGGGGGTCCCTCCCCGCCCCTCCCCCCGCCCCCATTTTCCCCCCATTTTTCCCCATTTCTGCTCTCGTCCCTTCCGTTTTTTGGGGGTCGAAAATGACAAAAATTCCCCAAATTTCCGCCGCCCCCCGAGGTGGGGGAGGGGCGGCCTCGACCCCCAGCTCCCCTCCCCCCCCGCCCCTCCCCCCAGGCCGTGTCGGGCGGTTTTGTCCCTTTTTAGAAATAAAGAAAATTCGCTTGAGCCCAGGGCGGCCTCGGGTGGTGTTTGTGGGGTAAAACCGGGGTTAAAACCGGATTTATTGGGTTAAACTGGGTTTAAAAAGGGGTTTGGGAGGGTTAAAACCGGGTTTATGGGGGTTAAAATCAGATTTATTGGGTTAACACCAGATTTGGTTTAAGCCAGGTTTGGGGGGATTAAAATGGGATTTATTTGGTTAAAATCAGATTTATTTGGTTTAAACCTGGGTTCAAATGAGGCCTGGGGGAGGCTGGAATTGCGGCTGGGAGTTAAAATTTGGTTTAGAGGGTTAAACTCAGTCTGGGGTTTAAATTTGATTAAAACGGGGTTGGAGGGGTTAAAACCGCGATGGAATTTAGAATTAGAGTCAGTGGGAGGGGGGTTGAAACGGAGTTTAGGGGCTTAAACTGGGTTTAGAGGAAGTTTGGGGCTTGAACTCAGTCCTGGTGCTGATTTTGGGGCTTAAACCCAGATTTGGGGGTTTTTTGTGGTTATTTGGTGTAAACCCGCCTGGTTTGGGGCTTTTTGGGGCCTGGCCTTAGGCCTGGGCCTGGTTTTAATCTTTGGGGCTCCAGATCCGGCTCTGGGCCCATTTCTGAGGTCTTTACGCTAAATCTCGGCTCATAAACGATAATCAATTAACCCCAATTAAGGATTTAATGATTTTATTTCCCTCCTTCGCAGGCCGGGCCTGCTCCGAGGCCTCAGGCCTGCCTCGGTTGCCATGGCAACCACGGGGCTGGGGGCGCCGCCATCTTGGCTGCGCGCGGCGATGACGTAGAGGGGAGGGGGGGGAGGGGATAACGGGGGGGCTTCCCCTCCCCCCACGGGGATTTTTGGGGTGTCCCGCGTGGGCCGGGGGCGCCCCCAGAGCCCCCCTGGGCCCCTCTTGGCTCCCGCCGCCATTTTGGGTGCTGGGAGGCGCCATCTTGGGCGGTGTGGGTGCGGTGCGCATGCGCGGGTGTCATGGCGGCGGCCGTGGGAGGAGCCGGGAGCCGCCATGTTGGGTGTGGGGCCCTGAGGGGCTCGGGCAGCTCTTCCTCCTTCTCCTTCCTCCTTGTCCTTCCTCTTCCTCCTCATTTCTTCCTCCTCTTTTTCCTTCCTCCTCTTTCTTCCTTCCTCCTCTTTCTTCCTTCCTCTTCCTCCAGACCCCAAATTCCTCTCTCTGCCCCTCCCCCGTCCCCCACCCAAATTTCCCCTCCCCCCCAATAATTTTGGGAACCCTCCCCCTCCCCCCCACCCATTTTTTCCCCTCCCCCCACCCCATTTTTTTGGGAATCCCCAAAAATGGCCCCGGCCCCGTCTGTGCCGCCAAGTGTTTATTTGGGGGTGGGGGGAACACCCCAAAATTGGGGGAACCCCCCTTTAACCGCCCCTCCCCCCCTCAGGGCCGAAATTGGGGAGGGGGGGAGGGGTCGGTGCTGGGGGAGGGGAACCCCCCGAGGCTGGGGTGGGGGAGGTGAGGGAGGAATTTTTGGGAATTTTTGGGCGTGTCCTGAAGTTTGGGGGGTCCCCATTTTAGGGGGGCTGGGGAGTGATGGGGGGAGGGGGAATTTGGGGGTGATTTTAGGGGGTCTCCCCCTCCCCCCATTCCAGAACCTTCCCCGAGTCCATCCTGGACGCCTTTTTTGGGGTGGGGGGACCCCCAAAAATCCCCTCAAAACCCCCCCCAAATTCTGAGCTTGGCCTTTCTTTGGGAGGGTCCCCAATTTAGGGGGGAGGTCCCGGCTGTGGGGGGGGACCCCAAAAACCCAAAATGAAGCCCCACCCCCCTCATTTCCGCCTCATTTTTGGGGTGAATTTGGCCCTAAATTGTACAAGGGTGGCCCGAAATGTGAGGGGGGCGTCCCCCGGGATTTTGGGGGGGGTCCCCCGGGATTTTTGGGGGGTCAGAGGAGGGCGCAGAAGAATTTCTTCTCGCGGAAGGGATTCTCGGAGGTGGGGACCGGCGTGAGCAGGGGATCCTCGCAGGCGTGAGCCTCGCAGTAACTCAGCAGCTCCGCCGCCGCCTTGGACACCTGGGCCGGGGGAAAAACGGGGTCAGGGAGCCCGAAAAATACCCGGGAACACCCAAAAATGCACCTGGAAATCCCCAAAATAAACCTGGAACCTCTTAAATACACCTGAATACACCTGAATACACCTGAATACACCTGGGCCGGGGGAAACGGGGTCAGGGAGCCCGAAAAATACCCGGGAACACCCAAAAATGCACCTGGAAATCCCCAAAATAAACCTGGAACCTCTTAAATACACCTGAATACACCTGAATACACCTGAACACACCTGGGCCGGGGGAAAAACGGGGTCAGGGAGCCCAAAAAATACCTGGGAACCTCAAAATACACCTGGGAATCCCTAAAATACAACTGAGAACCCCAAAAATGCACCTGGGCCAGGGAAAGCTGGGGCAGGGAGCCCGAATATGCACCTGGAAATCCCAAAATATACCTGGAAACCTGAAAATGTACCTGGGAATGCTAAAGACACCTGGGCCAGGGGAAAATGGGGTCAGAGAGCCCCAAAAAATACCTGGAAATCCCTAAAATATACCTGGAGAGCCCAAAAATAAACCAGGGAATCCCAAAAATACAACTGGGAACCCCAAAAATGCACCTGAAAACCCTAAAAAGATACCTGGAAACCCCAGAAATACACCTGGAAAGCCCCAAAAATAAACCCAGCACTCCCAAAACCACCCCTGAATTCCCAAATCCCACCTGGAATTTATAAATCCATCCCTGGAACCCCAAATCCTGCCCTGGTCCCCCCCAGCCCCTCCCAAATCCTCATTTTTACCCCCCTAAATCCACTTTGAACCCCTCAAATCCCCTATAAATCCCCCCAAATCCCATTTTCCCACAAAAAATTTCCTAATTTCCCCTTTTTTTGATCACAAATCTCCCCCAAAACGCCTCCAAATCCCATTTTTACCCCACGAAATCCCATTTAAATCCTCCCAAATCCCATTTTTACCCCACGAAATCCCATTTAAATCCTCCCAAATCCCATTTTTACCCCACAAAATCCCATTTAAATCCCCCCAAATCCCATTTTTACCCCACGAAATCCCATTTAAGTCCCCACAAAATCCCATTTAAATCCCTCCAAATCCCATTTTTACCCCACAAAATCCCATTTAAATCCCCCAAATCCCTTCCTCACCCGGCAAATCTCTCTCAAACCCCCCCAGACCCCTCAAAATCCTCTTTTTTTTCACCCCAAATCCCCACATTCCCCCCAAATCTCTTTAGACCCTCCCCTCAAATCCCAATTTTCCCCCCATTTTTCCCCCATTCCCCCTCCGATTTTCCCCTCATTTTCTCCCCATTTCCCCCCCCATTTTTCCTCTTTTTTATCCCCCTTTTTTCACCTCATTTCCCCCCTTTTTACTCCTCATTTCCCCCCTTTTTACTCCTCATTTCCCCTCCATTTTTCCCATTTTTTGCCCCCATTATTTCCCCTGTTTTTTCCCCATTTTTCCCCGTTATTTTCCCTGTTTCTGCCCCCATTTTTTCTCCATTATTTTCCCTGGTTTTGCCCCCATTTTCCCCATTATTTTCCCTGGTTTTTCCCCATTTTTCCCCCATTATTTTCCCTGTTTTTTCCCCATTATTTTCCCCATTTTTCCCCTATTTTTCCCCCATTATTTTCCCTGGTTTTCCCCCATTTTCCCCCATTATTTTCCCCATTATTTCCCCCATTATTTTCCCATTTTTCCCCGTTTTCCCCAGACCTTGACCCGGCACAGGCTGGCCTCGATCTTCAGCTGCTCCACCATTTTCCGGGCCTGGCCCACGCTCAAGGTGCTGCTGGGGGGGGGCTCGCCCTTCATGGGGGGGCTGCGGGGGCACCCCAGATTTGGGACCCCCCCCAAAAACCCGAAAATCCCCCCCAAAAAAAACCAAACAAAAAATTCCCTTTAAAAATTAAAAAAAAAAAAAAAATCCCCCCCCCAAAAAAACCCCAAAAAATCCCCCACAAATTCGATTTTTCCCCTCTAAAAAAAATCCTCCACCCCAAAATCCCAAATTCCCCCTGGAGCCAAAATTTGGGACCCTCCAAAAATCCCAAATCGCCCAAAAACCTCAAAAAAAATCCCCAAAAATAATAATAATAAAAAACCCAGAAAAATATCAAAACCCCACCCCAGAATCAGCATTTTCCCCCCAAACCCTCCTGGAAAAAAAATCCCAAATTTTCCCCATCCAGGATTTCCCCCCAAAAATCCCAAATTTCCCCCAAATCCCCCCCAAAATCCTCCCCCAAGCCCCCAAAATTCCCAATTTCACCCCCAAAATTCCCAATTTTCACCCCCAAAATTCCCAGTTTCCCCCCCAAATCTCCTCCCCCCAAATCTGCCCCAACCCCCCCAAATTTCCCGCGGTTTCTGCCCCTCCCCCCCTCCCCCATCCCCTCCCCCCTCCCCAGGACCCCCCAAATCCCCCCCCCCATCGCCCCTCCCCCACCTGTGCAGGACCCGCGGCCGCTCCGGTCCCGGCGATGCTCGGAGGGGGCGGGGCCTGGGGATGGGGGAGGGGGCGGGGCCTGGGGATGGGGGAGGGGGCCACGCCCTTGCCCCTCCCCCATCCCCCTTCTCTTTTCCCCCCCTTTCCCCAATTTTGGGGGAGCCTCAAAACCCCGCCCCTCCCCCCTCTTTAAAAATGGGGAGGGGGTTCAGGGTGGGGGAGGGGCGGGGTTAAAGGACCGCCCCTCCAATTTTGACCCCTCCCCAAACCCCTCCCCCCCCAACCCCCCCACAAATCCCCCTCAAAATTCCCCAAAATCCCTCAGGGGGCCCCTCCAGAACCCTGAGGAAATCAAGACCCCCCCGAGACCCCCCAAAATTCCCCAAAATCCCAAAAAATCCCCCAAAAATCTCCCCCGTTGCCATGGAAACGGGGCGGGGCCCGGCGGGGCCGCAGTGGGCGGAGCCAACGAAGTGATAATAATTAAGGGAGTGGGCGTGGTTTAAACATGCCTTGACCAATGGGGTGAGGCGTGGGCGGGGTTTGCATCCGGAAGCGGCGGGGTTGGGGGCGTGGCCAGGGCGTGGCGGGAAGCGGGAGGTGCCGGCATTCGGTGAGGGCGCGGGAGCCCCGAAAAGCCCCGAATTTACCCCAAAAATCCGCCCTAAAACCCCAAAATCGCCTTAAAAAGCGCCGGAATCGAATCCGCGACCCTCGAGAACCCCCGGAACCCACTCGGGGTGAGGAAACTCCACCAAAATTACCTCAGAAAATCCCAAAATTTCGCTCCGCCAACCCAAAATCGGCCTCAAAATCTCCCCGGGGAGCCCCAAAATGGCCAAAATTTACCCCAAAAATCCTCCCCGGGACCCCAAAGTCTCGCGATTCCCCCGGGGGTTTGGGGCTGGGGGAGGAGTTTTGGGAATAATCCCAAATTTTGGGGTGGGGGAGGGGCGGGGACCCCACTCCCCTCCCCCCGCCCCTCCCCCCCCATCACCCCTGCCCCGAATTCCGCAATTTTGGGAAAAATCCCAAATTTTGGGGTCCTCAAGGGAATTTTGGGAACAATCCCAAATCTTGGGGGTCTGGGGGAGGAAATTTTGGGAAAAATCCCAAATGTTGGGGTGGACTGGGAATTTTGGGGAGGGAATTTTGGGAATCTCCGCCGAATTTCGGGCCAAGAGGGGCAAGTTTGGGGTTCCCGTGAGATTTTCGGGACGGGGGTGGAAGTTTGGAATTCCCCCAGGCATTTTGGGAATGGGGCCAAAATTTTTGGGAGGGGCTTTTGGGGTGGGGGAGGGAGTTTCGGGGAGGGAATTTTGGGATTCCCGCTCAGATTTTGGGAATGGGGACGGAATTTTGGGACTGGCCCACAGATTTTAGGTGGGGACGGGGGAGGGAAATTTTTGGGAGGAAAATTTTGGGGTTGGGGAGGGAATTTTTTGGGGTTCTCCCCCTGAATTTTGGGAATGGGGGAGGAATTTTTGGGGAGGGAATTTCGGGGTTGGGGAGGGGATTTCTGGGGGGAATTTTGGGATCATCCCACGGATGTTTGGGGTGGGGAGGAGATTCTGGTGTTCCCCCCAAATTTTGGGAATGGGGAGGGAATTTTGGGGTGGGGATTTTGAGGTTCCCCTCCAGAATTTTGGGAATAGGGAGGGGAATTTTCCAGAGGGAATTTTTGGGAGGGAATTTCAGGATTTCCCCCCACGGATTTTTGAGGCGGGGGCCGAAATTTTGGGGAGGGAATTTCGGGATTCCCACCAGATTTAGGGGTGGGGGAAGGGAATTTGGGGCTTCCGCCTCCATGGGGGCGTGGCCCTGCCCCTCCCCCTTTAACCCCTCCCCCTCCTGTGGGGTTCCCACGGCCCCTCCCCCCCCCCCCCGCTCACCTGCGGGGCTCAGGTGGGGGCGGGGTTTAACCCTTCCCCTCCCATTTTAACCCCTCCCCCTTTAGCCCCTCCCCTCCCCCTTTAACCCCTCCCATTTTAACCCTTCCCCTCCCATTTTAACCCCTCCCTTCCCACTTTAACCCTTCCCTTCCCCTTTTAACCCCTTCCCTCCCATTTTAGCTCCTCCACTCCCCCTTTAGCCCCTCCCCTCCCATTTTAACCCCTCCCCTCCCCCTTTAGCCCCTCCCCTTTAACCCCTTCCCTCCCATTTTAGCCCCTCCCCTCCCCCTTTAACCCCTCCCCTCCGCCTTTGACCCCTCCCATTTTAGCCCCTCCCCTCCCCCTTTGACCCCTCCCCTTTAGCCCCTCCCCTCCCATTTTAGCCCCTCCCCTTTAACCCCTCCCCTCCCCCTTAGCCCCTCCCCTTTAGCCCCTCCCCTCCCCTTTAACCCCTCCCCCTGTTCTCGGCAGCCCCTCCCCCGCCGATGGGGCTCCCATGGCCTCGGGCGGGCTCCCCGCGGCCCCGCCCCCGCCGCTGCTCTCCTGGGGGGCTCAGCTGGGCCGGGGCGCGCGGCGGGCGCTGCTGCGGGGGGCGCTGGGGCTGAGCCTGGCGCTGCTGCTGCTCTGGGCCTCCGTGTTCCTCTACGGCTCCTTCTACTGGGCCTACCTGCCCGCGGCCGCCGTGCTGCGCCCGCTGCACCTGGCCTTCAGGTGAGGGGATTGGGGAGCCTGCTGCACCTGGGCTGCGGGTGAGGGGATTGGGGAGCCTGCTGCACCTGGGCTGCAGGTGAGGGGATTGGGGCACCTGCTGCACCTGGCCTTCAGGTGAGGGGGTTGGGGAGCCTGAACCTGGGATTCAGGTGAGAGGGGATTGGGGAGCCTGCTGCACCTGGCCTTCAGGTGAGAGGGGGTTGGGGCACCCGCTGCACCTGGCCTTCAGGTGAGGGGGGATTGGGGAGCCTGCTGCACCTGGGCTGCAGGTGAGGGGGTTGGGGAGCCTGCTGCACCTGGGCTGCAGGTGAGGGGGTTGGGGAGCCTGCTGCACCTGGGCTGCAGGTGAGGGGGTTGGGGAGCCTGCTGCACCTGGGCTGCGGGTGAGGGGGTTGGGGAGCCTGAACCTGGGCTGCGGGTGAGAGGGGATTGGGGCACCCGCTGCACCTGGGCTGCAGGTGAGGGGCTTTGGGAGCCTGCTGCACCTGGCCTTCAGGTGAGGGCATTGGGGCACCCACTGCACCTGGCCTTCAGGTGAGGGGGGATTGGGGAGCCTGAACCTGGGCTGCGGGTGAGAGGGGATTGGGGCACCTGCTGCACCTGGGCTGCGGGTGAGAGGGGATTGGGAGCCTGAACCTGGCCTTCAGGTGAGGGGATTGGGAGCCTGAACCTGGCCTTCAGGTGAGGGGATTGGGGCACCCGCTGCACCTGGGCTGCAGGTGAGGGGCTTTGGGAGCCTGCCCTGAACCTGGCCTTCAGGTGAGGGGATTGGGGAGCCTGCTGCACCTGGCCTGCAGGTGAGAGGGGATTGGGGCACCTGCTGCACCTGGCCTTCAGGTGAGAGGGGATTGGGGCACCTGCTGCACCTGGGCTGTGGGTGAGAGGGAGGGAGGGGTTTGGGGGATTCAGGTGTGTCCAGGAGCGTGATTGGGGGTTCTTGGGTGGTTTTGGGGGTGATTTTGGGGTGGTTTGGGGGTGATTTTTGGGGTGATTTTGGGGTGGTTTGGGGGTGATTTTTGGGTGATTTTGGGGTGGTTTGGGGGTGATTTTTGGGTGATTTTTGGGGATTCCTGACCCCATTTTTGTTCCCCAGGTCCGACTGCGAGCGCCCCGGGCCTGAGCTCTGCTCCTTCCCCACGGCCAACGTGTCCCTGCTGGGGGAGCACCGGGAGAAGGTTCTGGAAATACCCAAAATCTGGGGGGCTGGAGATGGGGAGGGGCTGGAAATACCCAAAAATGTGCAGCCAAAACATCCCGAGGAAATCCTAAAAATGTGGGGCTGAGTTGGCCTAAAAATATCCCAAAAATGTGGGGGGACGTGGGGCCAAAACATCCTAAAATATCCCCAAAATGTGGGGCCCAAATGCCCTAAAATACCCCAAACAAGTGGGGCTGAAACGTCCTAAAATATCCTAAAACTGGGGGAATTTGGGGCTAAAATGTCCTAAAAAATCCTAAAAATGTGCCCAGGTGTAACCCTGGTGTAACCCAGGTGTATCCCGTGTGTAACCTGTGTGTAACCCTCTCAGCTGCTGCTCTATGGGCAGCTGTACCCAGCTGTACCCAGCTGTACCCAGGTGTATCCTGTGTGTAACCCAGGTGTATTTTACTCCCAGCTGCTGCTGTATGGGCAGCTGTACCCAGCTGTACCCAGGTGTATCCTGTGTGTAACCCAGGTGTATTTTACTCCCAGCTGCTGCTGTATGGGCAGCTGTACCCAGGTGTATCCCAGGTGTATCCTGTGTGTAACCCAGGTGTATTTTACTCCCAGCTGCTGCTCTATGGGCAGCTGTACCCAGGTGTATCCTGTGTGTAACCCAGGTGTAACCCAGGTGTATTTTACTCCCAGCTGCTGCTCTATGGGCAGCTGTACCCAGGTGTAACCCAGGTGTATCCCAGCTGTACCCAGGTGTATCCCAGGTGTATCCTGTGTGTAACCCAGGTGTATTTTACTCCCAGCTGTTGCTCTATGGGCAGCTGTACCGCGTGTCCCTGGAGCTGGAGCTGCCGGAGTCCCCGGTCAATCGGGAGCTGGGGATGTTCATGGTGGGGCTGAGCCTCTACGGGAACGGGGGCAAGAGCCTGGCCCGGAGCGAGAGAGCGGTACTGGGAGGGACTGGGAGGGACTGGGAGGGACTGGGATAAACTGGGAATGGACTGGGAGGGACTGGGAGGGACTGGGAGGGACTGGGATAAACTGGGAATGGACTGGGAGGGACTGGGAATGGACTGGGAGGGACTGGGAGGGACTGGAATGGACTGGGAGGGACTGGGAGGGACTGGAATGGACTGGGATAAACTGGGAATGGACTGGGAGGGACTGGGATGGACTGGGAGGGACTGGACTGGGACTGGCAATGGGACTTTGGGGTGGGATTTGGGGGATTTTGGGTCTGGGAAGGCTCTGGGATGGATTTGGGGTGGGTTTGGGGTCCCAGGGTTGGATTTCGGGCTGGTTTTGGGCTGGTTTTGGGGTCTCTGGGCTGTTTTTGGGCTCTCACTGTGTGTGGGTGTCCCAGGCCATGCTCCATCACCGCTCCCGCCTGCTCCGGGCCCTGCACACCGCGGCCTTTGGGGTGGATTTGGGGTTGGCTGTTTTTGGGCTGTTTTTGGGGTGTATTTGGGGATGTTTTTGGGGTGGTTTTTGGGCTGGTTTTGGGCTGTTTTTGGGCTGTTTTTGGGGTGGATTTGGGGACGTTTTTGGGGTGTTTTTTGGGCTGGTTTTGGGGTGTTTCTGGGCTGTTTTTGGGGTCTCAGGCTGGTTTTGGGCTGGTTTTGGGCTGGATTTGGGCTGGTTTTGGGGTGTTTCTGGGCTGTTTTTGGGGTCTCAGGCTTGTTTCGGGGTGTCCCAGGCCATGCTCCATTACCGCTCCCGCCTGCTCCGGGCCCTGCACACCGCGGCCTTCGCCGGGCTCTTCCTCAGCGGCTTCGCCGAGCAGAGCCAGACCCTGGAGCTGGAGCTGCTGGGGCGCTACCGCGAGGACCCCGTGAGCTGGGGGGGCTGGGGGTCCCAGGGGGGGTCTCAGGAGGTCCTGGGTGGGTTTTGGGGGGTCCCAGGGTTGGTCATGGGGTATTTGGGATATTTTGGGGTTATTGTGGGGTATTTTGGGGCTCCCAGGGATATTTTTGGGGTATATTGAGGCATTTTGGGGGTCCCAGGGTGGTTTTGGGGGGGTCGCCGGGTGGTTTTTGGGGTATTTTGGGATATTTTGGTGGTCCCAGGGTGGTTTTTGGGGATATTTTGGGGTTCTCTGGGGATCCCGGGGTGGTTTTGGGTTATTTTGGGGGTATTTTGGGACGTTTGGGTTCCTCCCCAGTACTCGCCCACCGTGGGGGCTCTGGTTGAGATCCGCAGCCGCCGGGTGCAGCTCTACGGGGCGCGGCTGCGCGTGCACGCGCACTTCAGCGGCCTCAGGTGCGCCCTGGGCCCGGCCTAAACCCGCCTTAAACCCGCCTTAAACCTGCCCTGAAACTGCTCCAAACCCGCCTTAAACCTGGCTTAAAACTGCTCCAAACCCGCCTTAAACCTGGCTTAAAACTGCCCTAAACCTGGCCCCAAACCTGCCCCAAACCTGCCCCAAACCTGCCCCAAACCTGCCCCAAACCTGGCCCCAAACCTGCCCCAAACCTGGCCTAACCCTGCCCCAAACCTGCCCCAAACCTGTCCTAAACCTGGCCTAACCCTGCCCCAAACCTGGCCCCAAACCTGCTCCAAACCTGTCCTAACCCTGCCCCAAACCTGTCCTAAACCTGGCCCTAAACCTGTCCTAAACCTGCCCCCAAACCTGCCCCAAACCTGGCCCCAAACCTGCCCCAAACCTGTCCTAAACCTGTCCTAAACCTGTCCTAAACCTGCCCCCAAACCTGCCCCAAACCTGGCCCCAAACCTGCCCCAAACCTGCCCCAAACCTGCCCCAAACCTGGCCTAAACCTGTCCTAAACCTGGCCCCAAACCTGCCCCAAACCTGGCCTGAACCTGTCCCAGGTACCTGCTCTACCACTTCCCTCTGACCTCAGCCGTTGTGTCACACATGTCACACCTGTCACACACCTGTCACACACATGTCACACGTGTCACACACATGTCACACGTCACATGTGTCACACACATGTCACACGTGTCACACACGTGTCACACACATGTCACACACCTGTGTCACACACATGTCACACACGTGTCCCACACCTGTTCCCTCAGGTACCTGCTCTACCACTTCCCTCTGACCTCAGCCGTTGTGTCACACACCTGTCACACATGTCACACCTGTCACACACATGTCACACCTGTCACACACATGTCACACACCTGTGTCACACACCTGTCCCCTCAGGTACCTGCTCTACCACTTCCCTCTGACCTCAGCCGTTGTGTCACACCTGTCACACACGTGTCACACACGTGTCACACACCTGTCCCTGTGTCACACACATGTCACACCTGTCACACACGTGTCACACACGTGTCACACACGTGTCACACACCTGTCCCTGTGTCACACACATGTCACACCTGTCACACACGTGTCACACACGTGTCACACACGTGTCACACACCTGTCCCCTCAGGTACCTGCTCTATCACTTCCCTCTGACCTCAGCCGTTGTGTCACACATGTCACACACATGTCACACATGTCACACACGTGTCACACACCTGTGTCACACACCTGTGTCACACACGTGTCACACACGTGTCACACACGTGTCCCCTCAGGTACCTGCTCTACCACTTCCCTCTGACCTCAGCCGTTGTGTCACACACATGTCACACACATGTCACACGTGTCACACACATGTCACACACGTGTCACACACATGTCACACACCTGTGTCACACACATGTCACACACGTGTCCCACACCTGTCCCCTCAGGTACCTGCTCTACCACTTCCCTCTGACCTCAGCCGTTGTGGGCGTGGCCGGCAATTGGACCCTCCTGGCCCTGCTGACCCTCGGGGGGTACCTGCAGTGGGGGAGGGGCCCCCAACGGCCCCGCCCCCGCCCGGCCCAGGTCAGCCAATGGGGGAGGGGCTGGGGGAGGGGCTGGGGGATCCTCCCTCCCCTCCCCCACTGCTGAGCTCACCCGAGCCCCACCCCCAACAGGAACGGAGGAACCAGAGAGGAACAAACGGGGAGGGGGAGGGGCCAGGTGAGAGAGGGGGAGGGGCAATGGGGAGGGGGAGGGGCCAGGTGAGAGAGGGGGAGGGGCAATGGGGGAGGGGCCAGGTGAGAGAGGGGGAGGGGCAATGGGGGAGGGGCCAGGGGAGGGATGGGGGGAGGGGCAATGGGGGAGGGGCCAGGTGAGAGAGGGGGAGGGGCAATGGGGGAGGGGCCAGGGGAGGGATGGGGGGAGGAGCTGAGGAATTTGGAGGAAATTTGGGGACGATTTGGGAGAATTTGTGGATTTGTTCAGGGGGATTTTGGGGAGATTTTTTGGGAGGGATTTCGGGGAGATTTTGGGGGATTTTAAGGAGATTTTGGGTAAATTTGGGAGGGATTTGGAGAAAGACTTTGGGGAGGTTTTGGGGATTTTTGCGGGGGATTTTTGTGAAGATTTTTGGGTGGGATTTTGGGGGGATTTTTGGGGGGATTTTTAGGATTTCTGGGAATGTTCAAGTTGATTCCTTTCCCCCCCTCCCCCCCCCCCCAGACCTTCCAGACCCCCCCCAAAATTCGGAGGAGCCCGAAATCGTGGGAGCCTCGGAGCCAGGCCCAGGTGGGGGAGGGGCAGCGCCCCCAAAAACCCCAAAATCCGGAGGGGGGGAGGGGCGGGGGGAGGGGCCCGGATTGGGGGTGGGAGCTCAAAAAGGGGGGGAGGGGCTGAAATTGGGGGGGGAGGGGCCGAAATTTGGGTCTGGGGGCTCTGACCGCCCCTCCCCCCCTCCCCAGACCAGCCCCTGCTCAGCCCCGCCCCCAAGGAGGGGGAGGGGCAGGAGGAAGAGGAGAAAGAGGGGGAGGGGCAGGAGGGGACCACGCCCACGCCCCTCCCCCCCGTCGCGGACAGCCCCTCCCCCCTCCGGCAGCGCCACCTCTGCTCCAGCTCCTGAGCCCCGCCCCCACCCCCGATCTGGGGGGGTCAATAAAGGCTTCGGCCCCTCCCCCACACCCCGCAAATGAGCTTGGATTTATTGGGGGAGGGGGAGGGGAGGGACGGGAGCCCCAAAACCCCCAAAATTTCCCTCAAATTTCCCCCAAATTTCCAAAAAATTTCCTGAATTTCCCCCAAAATCCTCCAACTTTCGCCCAAATTCCCATTAATTTCCACAAAACACCCCATTTTCCCCAAATTCCTCCAAACTTTCCCCAAAATCCCCCGAATTGCCCTCAAATTTCCTCAAAAATCCCCTGAATTTCCCCAAAATTCCCCAATTTCCCCCCAAATTTCTCTGAATTTCCCCCCAAATCCCCTTCAATCCCTCCAAATCTCTCCCAAAATTTCCCTCTGCAATCAACCCCAAAAAAATCTGGTCCAAATTTAAGAATTTTGGGGGGTTTTGGGCTATTTTTGGGTTGGTTTTGGGGTCAGGTTTTGGGGTAATTTTGGGTCGGTTTTGGGCTATTTTTGGGTGACTTTTAGGGCTGGATTTGGGGTCACATTGGGGGTGGGGTTCTGAGGTAATTTTGGGTGAGTTTTGGGGTATTTTTGGGTTGGTTTTGGGGCATTTTTTGAGCTGCTTTTGGGGTCACTTTGGGGCGGTTTTGGGATATTTTTGGGTTGGTTCTGGGATCATTTTTGGGCGGGTTTTGGGTATTTTTGTGATTTCGACGTCACTCTCTGAATTTCTCCGCTCCGTTCGCGTTTTCTCGCGTTCTGTCCCTTCCCGGCCGCCGTCCCCACGTGACCTCGGCCCCGCCCCTTCCCCCCACGTGACGCGCGGTGCCGGTGCCGCCATGATGGCTGCGGGCGGCGGGGCCGGGCCCGGGCGGGCCCTGGAGGCGCTGCTGGAGATGGGATTCGGGGCCCGGCGCGCGTGAGGGCGGGGACAGCGGGGGAGGGTCCCCGGTAACCGGAGAGGGGCCGGGAATGGGCCCCGGGGGGGATTGGGCGGCCCCGGGATTTTGCTTCCCCCCACGTGACGCGCGGTGCCGGTGCCGCCATGATGGCTGCGGGCGGCGGGGCCGGGCCCGGGCGGGCCCTGGAGGCGCTGCTGGAGATGGGATTCGGGGCCCGGCGCGCGTGAGGGCGGGGACAGCGGGGGAGGGTCCCCGGTAACCGGAGAGGGGCCGGGAATGGGCCCCGGGGGGGATTGGGCGGCCCCGGGATTTTGGGGGGGGTCCCGGAGCTCCCTTGTGACCCCCCCCGGGTCGGTCCCGCAGGGCGAAGGCGCTGGCGCTGACCGGGAACCGCGGGGTGGAACCGGCCATGGACTGGTGAGGGGCGAGACGGAAAATACCGGGACCCTAAAACAACCGTGACCCCCCCAAAAAAAACCCGGGACCCCTAAATCCCCTTCGAGACCCCCAAACCCCCGCGAGACACCAAAACTTCCCCGGGACCTCCCAAAACCCCTCCCAAGGACCCCAAAAAACCCCCTGAGATCCCCAAAAACCCCCGAGATCCCCCAAACCTCCCCTGGGACCCCCCAAAACCCCCCTGAGACCCCAAAACCCTCCCTCAAACCCCCCAAATTCACCAAAATCCTTTTGTGACCCCAAATTCCCCCCGAGATCCCCAAAAACCACCCGAGACCCCCCCAAAAAAAAACCCTGGGACCCCTCAAAACCCCTCCAGGACCCCCAAACCCCCTCTGATTTTGTGCCAGCCCCCCGCATTTTGGGGACCCCCCCCGAATTTTGGGACTCCCCCCTGATTTGGGGACCCCCCCCCGAATTTTGGGGACCCCCCCTGATTTTGCCCCCCCCAGGCTGGTGGCTCACGAGGACGACCCCGACTCGGACTCGGACCCCGAGACCCCCCCGGACCTGGGGGCGCTGCTGGGGGGGCCCCGGGCGCCGGCGGGGGAGCAGGACGAGACCCAGAAGTGAATTTGGGGGGGATTTGGGGCTTAAAAGGGAAAATTTGGGCATTCGGGGAGGAAATTTGGGGTTCAAGGAGGGATTTGAGGGTTTAAAGGGAAAATGTGGGGGTTTTGGGCAGGATTTATGGGTTCAAAGTGGAAATTTGGAGGGTTCAGGGAGGATTTGGGGGTTTAGGGAGGGAATTTGGGGTTCAAGTGGGGATTTGGGGGGAAAATTTAGGGATTTAGGGGGAAAGTTTGGGGTTTGGGGAGGATTCGGGGGTCCTAGGAAGGATTTACGGGTTCAGAGGGGAAACTTGGGGACTCAAGGGAATTTTGGGGCTTCAGGATGGAATTTGGGGGGTTCTAAGGGGAATTTTGGGGGCTTGAAAGGAGGAATTTGGGTGTTCAGGGAGAATTTTGAGGTTCTGGGAGATTTTGAGCTTCAGAGTTTTTGATTTTGGGGTCGCAGGGCGCTGTCGGAGGCCGGGCAGGAGCGGTGGGAGCTCAGTGGGACCCCGGGATTTGGAGTTCAGTTTTTAGGGGTTCAGGGTTATTTTGGGGTTCAGGATTTGGGGTTCAGGCTGATTTTGGGTTCAGAATCGCGGATTTTGGGTCGCAGGGCGCTGTCGGAGGCGGGGCAGGAGCGGTGGGAGCTCAGTGGGACCCCGGGATTTGGGGCTCAGGGGTTTGGGGTTCAGGATTTGGGGTTCAGGGTTATTTTGAGGTTCAGGGTTATTTAGTGGTTCAGGATTTGGGGTTCAGGGTTATTTTGGGGTTCAGGATTTGGAGTTCAGTTTTTAGGGGTTCAGAGTTATTTTGGGGTTCAGGATTTGGGGTTCAGGGTTATTTTGGGTTCAGAATCGCGGATTTTGGGCCGCAGGGCGCTGTTGGAGGCGGGGCAGGAGCAGGGGAGCTCAGTGACCCCAGGATTTGGAGTTCAGTTTTTAGGGGTTCAGGGTTATTTTGGGGTTCAGGATTTGGGGTTCAGGGTGATTTAGTGGTTCAGGATTTTGGGTTCAGGCTGATTTTGGGTTCAGAATCGCGGATTTTGGGCCGCAGGGCGCTGTCGGAGGCGGGGCAGGAGCGCGAGCGGCGCCGCCGGGGCCAGGAGCTCGCCAGGCTGCGGGAATGGCGCCGGGACGAGGAGCGGCGCCGCGCGGCCGAGGAGCGGCGGCGGGACCGGGCCGAGGAGAGGGCGGCGCGGTGAGCAGGGAACGGCCCCGGGGAAACCCCAAAATTCCATCCCAAAAAAAAACCCCCAAAACAACCAGAACTGCCCAGGCCGAGTCCTCCGGGCCGCCAGGGGCGCCCCACGAGGCCCTCAGAACCCCCGGGCCCAAAAAGCCTCGGGGAACCCCAAAAAAACCCCGAAAACCTCCTTAAAAAACAAAAAAAACTCCTTTAAAAACCCCAAAACCTCCTTAAAAACCCCAAAACCTCCCAGGATACCCCAAAAAGTTTTGGGAAATCCCAAAATCCGCGGAATTTTCCCTCCCTGTTCCCACAGGCAGCGAGTGCGGGAGAAGATCGAGAGGGACAAGGCAGAGCGAGCACAGAGGGTGAGGGGGGCCCCAAAAATCTGGGGGGGATCCCAAAAAATCTGAGGGGATGCCAAGGGATTTTGGGGATCCCAAATGATTGGGAGAGATCCCAAAATATTGGAAGAATCCCAGAAGATTCTGGTGGATCCCAAAGGAGTTTGGGGGGAGGGTGGGGGGAGGATCCCAAAGGATTTGAGGGATTTCCAAAAATTGGGGAAGATCCCAAAGTATTTTGGGGGGAGAATCCCAAAAAAATTTGGAAAAATCCCCAAAAGATTTGGGGGGGATCCAAAAGGATTTGGGGGAATCCCTGACAGTTTTGGGGGGGGGGGATGTCCCATGGGATTTTGGGGGGATCCCAAAACATGGAGGGGATCCCAGAGGATTTGGGAATCCCAAAACATGAAGGGATCCCATGGGATCTGGGGGGATCCCAATCCCAAAAACTGAGGGATCCCACGGGATTTTGGGGGTCCCACGGGATTTTGGGGTCCCAGGGGATTTTGGGGGTCCCAGGGGATTTCGGGCGCCCCCCGAGCAGAGTTCGGGGTCCAGCCCCAGCGGGACCCCCCCATTTCCCCCCGTGTCCCCCCCAGTTCGCCCCGAGCCCCCCGAACCCCCCGGCCCAGCCCCCCCAGGAGGCGCCGGCGCCGCGGGAATACGAGGAGTGCAGGATCCAGGTGGGGACCCGGGGATTGGGGAACCCCAGGGGGGATTGGGGAACCCCAGGGGGGACTGGGGGATCCCTGATGGATTTTGGGGCTCCTTGCTGGGATTTCAAGGAAATTTTGGGTGATTTTGTGGTGATCTGGGGCGATTTTGGATGATATTGGGGTGGTTACAGGTGATTTAGGGCTCCCTGCTGGGGTTTCAGGTGATTTTGGGGTGACTTTGGGGCGATTTTGGTCTCCATGACGGGATTTGGGCTGATTTTGGGGTGATTTTGAGGCATTTTTGCCTGATTTTGGGTTCTTTTTGATGATTTTGGGGTGATTTTCGCAGTTTTTCGGCCATTTTTCTCTGATTTTTAGCTCATTTCCCCCAGGTCCATCTCCCCGATGGCCGCGCCCTCACTCAGAGTTTCCCAGGCTGATTTTCGGGTGATTTTCGCAGTTTTTGGGCCATTTTCCCCTCATTTTTGGCCCATTCTCCCCAGGTCCGTCTCCCCGACGGCCGCGCCCTCACTCAGAGTTTCCGTGCCCGGGAGCCGCTCGCCGCCGTTCGCCTCTTTGTGGAGCTGCACCGGGGCCCGGGGGGCGGCGCCGGGGGCCCCCCCGAGCCCTTCAGCCTCCGCACGGCGTTTCCCCGGCGCCTCTTCACAGAGGAGGACATGGAGAAACCCCTGCAGGAGCTGGGTGAGACACGGGGAGGGCGCTTTGGGCAGAAATGGGGGCGGCGTTGGGGACAAATGGGGGGTTTGGGGGGTCCTTGGGGGGGTTTGGGGGTCACTGAGGGGGTTTGGGGGGATCTCCAGAGGATTTGGGGGTCTGTGGAGGGTTTAAGGGGTCCCTGGGGGGGTTTGAGGGGGTCCATGAGGGGATTTCGGGGGTCCCTGGGTGGATTTTGGGGGGTTCTAGGGGGGGTTTGGGGGCATCTCCAGGGGTTTTGAGGGCCACGAGAGGGGTTTGAGGGGTCCTTGGGGAAGTTGGGGAGTCCCTGGTGAGAATCGGGGCTCACTGGGGAGAATTTGGGGTCCTTGGGGGGTTTAAGGGGTCCCTGGGGGGTTTAAGGGGGAACCCTAGGGGGATTTGGGGTGTCCCTGGGGGAATCTGGGGGGGTCTTCAGGAGATTTGGGGGTCCCTGGGGTATTTGGGGTGCCCTGACCTCCCCCTCCCCGTTCCAGGCCTGGTTCCCTCCGCCGTCGTCATCGTGGCCAAGAAAGAGGGGAGCTGAGGGGGACACCCCCAAAACCCCAAATAAACCCAAAAAACCCCAAAAGCTCAAGTTTGTCCTGTCCTGCGCCCCCTCCCCAGAGCAGCTTCGGGGGTCCTGGTCATTTATTGGAACCCCCCCGGGGTTTTTGGGGTCTCCAGAGCAGCTTTGGAGCCCCCCGGGTGTTTTTGGGGTCCCCTGACCAGTTTGGGGGTCCCGGTGCCTTTCTTGGGGTCCCCTCGTTGTTTTTGGGGTCCTCAGAGCAGTTTTTGGAGTCCCGGTGCCGTTTTTGGGGTCCCGGTGCCGTTTTTGGGGTCCCCTCAGGGCTCGCGGCGCTGCCAGCGTCCCACGGGGTCGGCGAGGATGACGATGGCCCAGCTGGCCAGACCTGGGGGACAGGGGGGACACCTGGGGGTCACCTGGGGGCACCTGGGCATAGCCGGGGTCACCCTGGGGGACAATGGGGACACCTGGGGGTCACACTGGGGGTACCTGGGGTCACCTGGGCACACCTCGGGGGACACCCGGGAGTATTTGAGGGTCATTGGGCACACCTGGGGATCCCTGGGGTCACCAAAGCACATCTGGGTACACCTGGGGTCCCTCCCCCACCCATGGGAACTCCACCTCCTCCCCCTCCCCAACCCCCGAGATTTTGGGAAGAATTTGAGGAATTTTTGGGTCCATCCCGGGGCCACCCTCACACCGCCCCGCCCTCGTTTCCATGGAAACCCTCCCCATTTTCCCGCCAACACTCAGACCGCGCCCCCTCCCATCGGTTCCCGCCCCCTCCCATCGCTCCCCGTCCCCCCCGGTTTCCGCCCCGCCCCTCACCGGCGGCGAAGGTCATCTGGGCGATGGCGCCCATGGAGGGCGCGATCCCCTTTTTCATGGCGTTCCGCGGCCCCTGGTACACCCAGACGGCGGCCATGAGCAGCCCCGCGCCGCTCAGCAGGCGGCAGCTCCAGCAGCCGCCGAACAGCGGCCTCGGCGAGCCCGGACCGGGCCCCGGTACCGGCGCCGCCTCCGGCGCGGCCTCCGCGCCCCGCGGTCGCGACATGGCCGAACCGGAAGAGACGCCGGAAGTGTCCGTCATTTATAGCACTCCGGGTGCGACCGCGCAAAAAAAAAAAAAAGTTCCGTGCGCAACCGCGCGCAGCCTTGATGGTTCCGGGGGAAAGGGCGGGACACCGGGAAACGGAGGGTGAGAATGCTCCCGGTGCTGACGTCACTTGCGCCACGGCACCGCCCGGTGCGCCACGTTGTCGTCGGTCTCGGCCGCCTCGCGCAGCGCCGCCATGATCAGCTCATTGTGGCGCCGCCGCTGCGCTAAACTCGCGGCGTCCCCGCCGGGCTGGCCCTGCCGAACCGGGAACACCGCGGAGGGGTCACCGCCGGTTCCGGTCCCCGAGGCGTCCCCGTCGCCCACTTCCCCCCGTACCTTCAGCGTCTGCTGCCGCTCTTGCTCGCCGCCCGCGATCGCCACCCACAGCAGCAGCCCCAGCGCCACCGGGACGGCGCCGCGGGCGAGCGCCAGTGGCCACCGCCGGTCCAGCGCCATCGCCGTCTCCCCGGCACTTCCGGCGCCGCTCTGGCCCGCCCAGGGCATAGAGACGGCGGCTGGGAGGACCGGAAATCCACTGCGCCACCTTGAAACCATAGAGACGGCGGCTAGAAGGACCGGAAATCCGAGGCGCCACCTTGAAACCATAGAGATGGCGGCTAGGAGGACCGAAAATCAGCTCCGCCACACGGGCATCATAGAGATGGCGGCTGGGAGAAACTGGAGTCGTCCCTCCTTTACGGCCGAATCGCCCCTGTACCGTCGGGATCAGGGTCACGGAGTGGCTCCAGCGCCGGGAAAAGAACGCGAGACCCACGCCCTCACCCCGGGACGCGAAAGAAGACAAGAGACTAAAGCGGTTCTGGGCTTTTCTTTATTAACAATTTAAAGTACAAAATAACCCATCCGCCGCTGGCGAAGTCCCGTGGCTTTCTTGGTCCTTCAGCGAGCCCTGCAGAAGAGAAAATGGCAGTGAAGTGGCGGCCCGAGCGCTCCGGAGCTCACAGGAGAGCCGCGCCCGGGGCCTTATCCCGGCGTGTGAGGGTGGGACCGGCGGACGCCACCGCCGGCACCGAAGACATCGCGCCGGTCGCTACTTTCCCTCCGCACATCACGGAGCCCGGCACGGCAACGCCGGGGCCGCCAAGAACGAGAGGATTTTCCCGGGGAGGCTCGCGCCCAGTTTAAAATCAAAACCAACCCAAAAATCCGACCGAGCCCGTTGCTCACCCAGCGCCTAAAGAACGCTCTGAGGGGAGGCGGCCATTTTATATAGCGCGCGCGTGGGCGGGGCCTCAGAGAATCCCACAAATCAACGGCGCCGGCGCGCGCCCGCCAACCAATGAAAACGAACTAAAAAAAAGGGGCGGTGGCCTAAAAGTGATTTTAATATGGGCGGGGCTCTCACCACCACAGCCAATCAGAGTTCGCTCCCCACGGGGAGGGAAAAACGGGGCGGGGTTTAGTGACCGGAAGTGCAGTCGGACCGGAAGTGGTGCCGGACCGGAAGTTGCACGATGGGGATCGGAGGGAAAATCAACCGGCCCCGAACGGTGACTGGGAACACCGAGAGGGCACCGGGAGGCACCGGGAGGGCTCCCGGGACACCGGGGCGGCTTCAGGAGGAGCCTGGCGGGAGGAACAGCCCAGGGGGAGGGCGGGAATCCCTATCCTCACCGGGACTCCCGGTAACCGCTACAGTGAGGGGTCTCCGGTAACGGCGGGACCCCCCCGGTGACGCCGTTGTTCCCCATAGGAGCTGCGTAAGAAGCTCTTCAAGCGGCGGCGGGAGCGGGCGCGGGGCCGGCGGCAGAAGCGGCGGTGAGCGCCCCCCCCGTCCCCTCCCGGTGCTATCCTGGTGCTCTCCCGGTAACCGAGGCGGGGTTCCGGTGCTCTCTCCGCTCCAGGTCGCATTCGGTGCCCGCGGTTCCGGCCCCGGTGTGGGGGAAGCGGCTGCGGAAGGAGCTGAAGCGGCTGCGGGGTGAGCGGGCAGGGGATACCGGGGGACTCCGGGGGACACCGGGGGCGGCACCGGAGCTCTGAGCCCCTCCCGGTGTCCCCAGCGCTGAAGGCGGCAGTGACCGAGGCGAAGAGGCCGCGGGAGGATGCGGGGACGGGGAACGGCGACGTGGAGATGGCGGAGGCGGCGGCGGAGTGAGCGCGGGGCCGGCGCGTGCCAGCCCCGGGGCCATCCCAGTGCCGCCGGTTCACCACGCTGGAACCTTCCCCGATGCCCCCTCCGTGTCCATGATGGGGCCACCTGTTTGTCACCGGTGTCCCCAGTCCTTCTGCAACGGCCCCAGTTTGGCACCAGTGCCCCAGGCCTCGCTCCCAGTCCCTCCCAGTCTCTCCCAGTGCCCCAAATCCCTTTCCCATTATCCCCAGTCCCTCCCAGAGCCTCAAATCCCTGCTCCAGTCCCTGTCCCAGTGTCCCCCAGTCCCTCCCAGTATCCGCAGTCTGCTCCCAGTCCATTCCCAGCCCCTCCCAGTCTCTCCCAATATCCCCTGGCCTTTCCCAGTGTCTCCCAGTCCCTCCCACTCACGGTCCCCAACCCCTCCCAGTGTCCCCCAGTGTCTCAAATCCCCGTCCCAGTGTCCCCAGTCCCCCCAGTATCCCAAATAAAGGGATCTCTTCTCATTCTCTGTCCCCGTTTTTGTCCTTGGTGGGGGAGGAAAGGTGCCCCCCTCGGGGTGGGGGAGGGGCGGCGCCACCCCCAGGGGGGGACCCTTTTCACGGTGACACCGCGAGAGGGGCGGAACCATAGCGCTCAGCCGCGGGGGCGGGTGGGGCACTTCCGGTGCCGGACGCTTTCAGCCGCATGCGCAGCCGCCCGGCCCGGCCGCCGCCGCCATCATGGCGCTCTGCGACCCCCCCGGTGCCGCCAGCCCCCCCCGGCCGCCGCTCAGGTACCGGGGGAGCCCTGGGGGTACCGGGGGTGGGAGGGGAGAACCCCCGGAACTCCCTGGGGGTGGGAGCGGCGACCCCCGGAGCTGCGCCCGACCCCCCCTCAGCGACCCCCTTCCTTTTTTTAATCCTGTTTTTAAGCAGTTTTAAACCTTTTTAACCCTTTTTACCCTCTATTTCATCCTTTTAAACCCTGTTTAACCTTTTCTAATCCATTTGAACTTTTATTTAATCGCTTCTTAACCCCCTCCAACCCCATGCTCCCCTTTCACCTCCTCTGTAACCTTCTTTAACCCATTTTTACCCAATTTTAACCCCCCTTTAAACCAGTTTTAACCCATTTTACCCCCATTTTAACCCATTTTCTCCCTCCCTTACGCCCAGGAGCTGTCCCAGGAGGTGAAGCCCAGTGCAGGGCACCCCCGTGTCCCTTTACCCCCATTTTACCCGATTTTTACCCCATTTTAATCCCGTTTAACTCCATTTTCCCCAGATTTTAATCAATTTCACCCCATTTTAATCCCGTTTTAATCCCATTTTCCCCCATCCTAACCCCATTTTCTCCCTCCCACAGCGCGCAGGAGCTGTCGCAGGAGGTGAAGGCGTTCCTGAGCGGGCTGGACCCGGTGCAGGGCACTCCCCTGTCCCATTTTAATCCAGTTTTACCCCATTTTCCCCCATCCTAACCCCATTTTCTCCCTCCCACAGCGCGCAGGAGCTGTCCCAGGAGGTGAAGGCGTTCCTGAGCGGGCTGGACCCGGTGCAGGGCACTCCCCTGTCCCATTTTAATCCAGTTTTACCCCATTTTCCCCCATCCTAACCCCATTTTCTCCCTCCCACAGCGCGCAGGAGCTGTCCCAGGAGGTGAAGGCGTTCCTGAGCGGGCTGGACCCCGTGCAGGGCACGCCGCTGTCCCCCCCTGCCCACGCCCGCTGCGCCCTGCGCCTGCTGCGCTGCCTCCCCCCCGCCCGCCACGCCGCCCTGCAGCACCTGCGGGGCCTCTTCGACGACCAGGTGTGCCAGCACCTGCTGCAGCGCGAGAGCCCCGCCCCCGGGCCCGCCCCCAAGGCCACGCCCGGCTCCGAGGTGCTGCAGGAGGCGCGGAGGGCGCTGGCCGAGCTGGTGGCCGCCAACCCGCGGGCGTGGGCGCCCGGCGTGGCCGCGTGGGCCAGCGAGCTGATGGGGCAGCTGAGCAGCAAGTACGCCAACAGGCCCGGGGTGCCTCCCGCCGCCAGCCTGAACGAGCTGCTGCAGCTGTGGATGGCCTGCCCGGCCACGCGGGCCCTGCTGGACATCTACAGCCAGTGCCTGGCCGCCATGGTGGGCAGCTGCCCCGACGCCTGCGTGGACGCGCTGCTGGACACCTCGGTGCAGCACTCGCCGCACTTCGACTGGGTGGTGGCGCACGTGGGCTCCTCCTTCCCCGGCACCATCATCAGCCGCGTCCTCTCCTGCGGCCTCAAGGATTTCTGCGCCCACGGAGGCGCCGAGGCGGCGGGGACGGCGGGCGACAAGCGCGTCCCCAAGATCGCCTCGGTGGTGGGGATCCTGGGCCACCTGGCCTCGCGCCACGCCGGCAGCATCAAGCAGGAGCTGCTGAGGATGTTCCACGAGAGCCTGGGCTCGCCCCGGGAGCACCACAAGGCCACGGTGCCCTTCCTGCTGCAGCTGGCGCTGATGTCCCCGGCGCTGCTGGCCGCCGTGTCCCCGGAGCTGGTGGACTCCCTCAAGCCCCCCGTGCTCAACCAGCTGCACCAGCACTTCTCCTCGGTGCCCAGGGACGAGCTGGAGGGCGTGGTGGGCGTGGTGGTTCACCTGCTGTGCCACACCTCCGCGGGGGCGCTGCGCACGCTGCGCTTCCTGCTGGCCACGGCCGCCCCCGCCTCGGTGATCACGGCGCCGGGCCCGGCGCTGCACGAGGGCGTCCGCGAGGCCTGCGAGCGCCTGCTGCAGCTGCTGCTGCTGCACCTGCAGAAGCTGGTGCACGCGCGGAGCTCCGGCAGCCTGGCCGAGTGCCCGGCGCGCCCGGTGCCGTTCCTGGAGGCGCTGCGGCCGCACGTGCGGGAGCTGTGCCAGGACACGCTGCGCCTGGAGCGGCGCCGCTGCCTGTGGCAGCACCAGCTGCTGGCGCTGCTGGCCGTGCACTCGGCCCCGCACGGCGCCGCCGAGGCCCTGTTCTACCTGCTGGCGCTGGCGCGCACGCCCGAGGAGCTGGCGCTGGCGCCGCAGCTGCACGCGGGGCTGCGGGCGGTGCTGCCCGACCCGCTGCCCGCCGCCGTGGCCGCCGCCGTGGCGCAGATCCACGCCGGCCGCCTGCCCGAGCCGCAGCTGGCGCAGCTCCTGCGCAACCTCTCCCTGCTGCTGCTGCAGCCGCGCGGCGACGACGGCGACGCCGGGGACGCGGCGCTGGGCGCGGCGCTGGCGCGGCACCTGCCGGACCTGGCGCAGCTGCTGCTGCACCCGCGCGCCGAGGTGGCGGAGGCGGCGTGCCGGCTGCTGGCGGCGTGCCCGCTGCCCCGGGCGCTGCCCCCCGCCCACCTCCTGCCCGCCGTGCGCGCCGCCGTGCGCGGCTTCTTCGCGGGGCTGCGCCGGGGCGACGCGGCCGCGCAGGCGCCGGGCGTGCGGCTGCTGGCGCGGCTCAGCGCCGTCAGCCCCGCGGCCGCCAAGGCCGTGCTGGCGCAGCTGGTGGAGGGCGCGCTGGGCGGGCGCAACGCGGAGCTGTTCGGGGGCAGCGCCGACCCGCCGGGCCCCGAGGCCGCGGCCGCCCCCACGCCGCCGCCGGTGTCGCTGCTGGACACCAACCAGCGCTTCACCGCCGGCCTCACCACGGCGGGCGGCGTCTGGTCCGTGTTCCACGCCGGCGTCATCGGCCGCGGGCTCAAGCCGCCCCCCGGGCCGGGCCGGCGCGGCCCCGAGGAGCTGAACCGCAACACGCAGACCTTCCTGAGCCTCCTGCTGCGCTGCTGCCGCGGCTCCGGCCCCGCCGAGGCCGCCAAGGCGGTGGCGGCGGCGCTGGTGGAGGCCGTGTGCCCCGAGGCCGCCGGCGCCGAGCTGGCCTGGCCGCCCGAGGAGCTGGCCCGGGCCACGGTGGAGCGGGACCTGCGCATCCTGCGGCGCTTCCGGCAGCACCCGCTGCTGTTCCCGCTGCTGCGGCTCGTGGCCGGCGGGCACCCCGCCCTGTGCTACTGCTCCGTGCTGCTGCGCGGGCTCCTGGCCGGGCTGGTGGCGCACTGGGACGCCTGCAGGGAGCCCAGCACGGGCGCCTCGCCCTGGCACCTGCGGGCGTCGTGCGCGCTGGTGGCGCTGCTGGCCGAGGGCTCCCTGCTGCCGCCCGTGCTGGGCAACATGCACGAGCTGTTCCCCGAGCTGGCGCCCTTCGAGGTGCACCTGCTGCTGCTCAGCGTCTGGGGCTACCTGCGCGAGAACAGCCCCCTGCCCCAGAAATTCACCTTCCAGCCCGAGCTGGGCGTGTTCCGCAGGGACTTCGGGCGGGACGGGGACGTCAGCAAGCACCTGGCGGTGCTGCACGCCGTGCTGCACAGGAACATCCACCGGCTGGGGCTGCTGGCCGCCAGGTTCTACCCCTGAGCGCGGGCAAAGAGCGGCATTCGGGGCTTTGGGGGGGTTTGGGGTGGGGAGACGGATTTGTAATAAAAGGAAAGGAAAGAGAGAAGGGTCTGGAGTGTGGGGGTCCCAAGGGGAGTTTGGGAGGGGCTGGGGGTGTTTGGGGGGGTTCTGGAGGGGGTTTGGGGGAGTTTTGGGGGGTCTCATGACGGTCTGGGAGGTCCTTGGGGCTGCCTGGATGGGTTGGGAGAGGGTTTGGGGAAAGGTTTGGGGGGCTCAGGAGGGTCTGGGGGCGTCCCAGAGATCCTGGAGGGGGTTTGGGGGGTCTCAGGGCTGATTTGGGGGGTCTTGGGAGGGTCCTGGGATGTTTTGGGGGTCTCAGGAGGGGCTGGGAGGTCCCTATGGGTGTCTTGAGGGGGGTTTGGTGGGGTCCCAGGAGGAACTGCAGGTGTCTGGAAGCTCCTTGAGGGTTTTGGGGGGTCTCGAGAGGGTCCCTGAGTGTTTTGGGGCGTCTTGGGAGGGTCTGGGGGTGTCCGGGAGGCCCTGGAGGACCTTTGGGAGGTCCCGGGGGTCCCTGGGGTTCTTTGGGGCTCCCGGGGCCCGCCTGGTCCCCGGCCTGTCAATCACCCTCCTGTCCCCGCCCGTCCCTCATAACCGACCAATCACCGCCCTCTGTCGGGCCGTAACCCCGCCCCTTCCCTGAGCGCCGCTCTCAGCTTGGTGGGCGGGGCTTTGCGACTTAGCGACCAATCAGCGCCGCGCTCGCTGGCGAGACGCGTCACTTCCGGCGGAAGCAGAAGCGTTGGCGGAAGCGGCGGCGGCCCGAGGATGTTTTACCACGTGAGCGGCACCGGGGGTCACGTGCGGCACCGGGAGGTCACGTGTCACACCGAGGGGGGTCCCGGGGGCGTTCCCGCCCTTGGGGGCCCTCCCGGAGCGCTCCCGGTAACTTCCGGTGCCTCCCGGTAACTTCCGGTGCCTCCCGGTGCCCCCAGATCTCCCTGGAGCACGAGATCCTCCTGCACCCCCGGTACTTCGGGCCCAACCTGCTCAACACCGTCAAACAGAAACTCTTCACCGAGGTGGAGGGGACCTGCACCGGGAAGTGAGCGCGGGGACCGGGGTGAACCGGGAGGGAACCGGGGGGAACCGGAACGGCACGAAAATCTCAAAAACAACCGCGGAAAACCCAAAATCGCTCCCTGGGACATCCCCGGGATCCCCCGGGGAACTCCCGGTATTCCGGGAATCCCAAAAATCCCCAAAAACGGCCCCCAAAAAACCCGGGAACCACCAAATCCACCCTAAAATCCCCCAAATCCCCCCAAATTCTGCTGAGATGCCTCTGGGTCACCCCAATGCCCCAGTAAACTCCAATAAATTTAATATAAATCCCAATAAACCCCAATGAACCTCAATAAACCCCAATGAACCCCAAGCAAACCCCAATAAATTGCTATAAATCCCAATAAACCCAAACTAATCCAAATAAACACCAATAAACCCCAATAATTCCCAATAAAACCCCCGTAAATCCCTTATAAATCCCAATAAATCTAATATAAATCCTATTTCAGGTACGGGTTTGTCATTGCTGTCACCACCATCGATAACATCGGGGCCGGGGTGATCCGAACCCCAATAAACCCAAATAAATCCTATAAAAACCCTAAAAAATCCCATAAATAACCCAAATAGAACCCCAAATCCTTTATTTCAGGTACGGGTTCGTTATAGCAGTGACCACCATCGACAACATCGGGGCCGGGGTGATCCAGCCGGGCCGGGGCTTTGTCCTGTACCCCGTCCGCTACAAGGGAGCCCCAATAAACCCCAATAAAACCCCAATAAAGCCCCAATAAACCCCAATAACACCCAATAAAACCCCAAGAAACCCCAATAATTCCGTTTCAGGTACGGGTTTGTCATTGCCGTCACCACCATCGACAACATCGGGGCCGGGGTGATCCAGCCGGGCCGGGGCTTTGTCCTCTACCCCGTCCGCTACAAGGCCATCGTGTTCCGGCCCTTCAAGGGCGAGGTCGTGGACGCCGTGGTCACCCAGGTCAACAAGGTCAGGGGTCACACTGGGGTCACCCAGGGGTCACCTGGGGGGGGTCCTGGGGGGGTTTGGGGTCACCCAGGGGGACACGGGGACGGTTTGGAACCACCTGGGAGGGTCCAGGGGTCACCCGGGGGGTCAGGAGTCGGCCAGGGGCCCCTTTTTGTCCCATTTTTCCCATTTCTGTCCCTTTTTTCCCATTTTTATCCTTTTTTTCCCATTTCTGTCCCTTTTGCCCCTTTTTTCCCATTTCTGTTCCTTTTACCCCATTTTACCCCATTTCTCCCCCATTTTTACCCCATTTCTCCCTCATTTTTGTCCCTTTTTTCCCATTTCTGTCCCTTTTTTCCCATTTCTGTCCCTTTTGCCCCATTTTTATCCTTTTTTTCCCATTTCTTTCCCTTTTTTCCCATTTCTGTGCCTTTTTCCCCATTTTTATTCTCTTTTCCCATTTCTGTGCCTTTCTCGTCCACTTCTATCCCTCTTTTCCCATTTTTCCCCATTTCTCCCATTTATGTCCCTTTTTGCCCCGTTTCTGACCCATTTTTCCTCCTTTTGCCGTATTTTCCCCATTTTTATCCCGTTTTTCCCCATTTTTGTCCATTTTTCCCCATTTCTACCCTTTTCCCCCCATTTCCCCAGGTCGGGCTGTTCACCGAGATCGGGCCGATGTCCTGCTTCATCTCCCGCCACGTGAGGGGGGCGGGGACACACAAAAGGGGGCGGGGACTCACAAAAAAGGGGAGGGGTCACCCAAAAAGGGGAGGGGGAAACAAAAAAAGGGGAGGGGTCATGCAAAAAAGGGGGAGGGGGGACCCAAAACCAGGGAGAGGCCACGCAAATGAGGGGGGGGGAACCCCAAAAAGGAGGAGGGGACACCCCAAAAAGGGGGAGGGGCTACCCCAAAAGTGTCACTGAGGGGGGGGGAAGGGACCCCAAACCCCCCCCCCCTCCATTTCCCCCCAGATTTCCCTGAGGGTCCCCAAATCTGCCCCCAAAACCCCTTTGGGGACCTCGAATTTCCCAAATCTGCCCCCAAAACCCCTTTGGGGACCTCGAATTTCCCAAATCTGCCCCCAAAACCCCTTTGGGGACCTCGAATTTCCCAAATCTGCCCCCAAAACCCCTTTGGGGACCTCGAATTTCCCAAATCTGCCCCCAAAACCCCCTTGGGGACCCTCGAATTTCCCAAATCTGCCCCAGGATCCCTTCGGGGACCCCCTGGGGCCCCCCCGGAGCCCCCTGACCCCCCCATCCCCCCCAGTCCATCCCCTCCGAGATGGAATTCGACCCCAACTCCAACCCCCCCTGCTACAAAACCGTGGACGAGGTGAGGGGGGGGCCTGGGGGGGCTGGGGAGGGTCCTGGGGGGGTTCTGAGGGGTTTTGGGGGGGTCTGGAGAATTCTGGGGGATTTGGGGGGGTCCTGGGGGGATCGTGAGGGTCCTGGGTGGGTCTTGGGGGTTTTGGGGAGGGTCCTGGGGGGGTTCTGAGGGGTCAGGGTGGTCCTGGGGGGGGTCCCAGGGGGTCCCCAATGTCCGTCTGTCCATCCGTCTGTCCCCCCCAGGATATCGTGATCCAGCAGGGTCCTGGGGGGCTTGGGGGGACCTTGAGGGGTTTGGGGGGACCCTGAAGGGTTTGGGGGGACCCTGAGGGGTTTAGGGGGGTCCTGAAGGGTTTGGGGGGTCCTGAGGGGTTTGGGGGGGTCCTGAGGGGTTTGGGGGGACCCTGAAGGGTTTGGGGGGGTCCTGAGGGGTTTGGGGGGGTTTAGGGGGTCCCAGGGGGTCCCCAATGTCCGTCTGTCCGTCCGTGTGTCCCCCCCAGGACATCGTGATCCAGCAGGACGATGAGATCCGGCTGAAGATCGTGGGGACCCGGGTGGACAAGAACGACATCGTCAGTGGGGGGGGGGGGACCCCAAATTGGGGGGAAAAATCCCAAAATTGGGGGGGAAATCCTGAAAATCTGGGAAAAAAAAAAAAAAAACAATCCAAAATCATGGGGGGGGGGGTAAATCCTGAAATCTGGGGGGGAATATCCCAAGATTTGGGAGGAAAATCCCAAATTGGGGGAAAATAGTGAAATTGGGGGAGGAAATTTTGGGATGTGGGGGGGAAATCCTGAAAATCTGGGGGGAATTCTGGGGTTTCCAGGGAAATCCTAAAATTGGGGGGAAGTTCCCAAAATTGGGGAGGAAATCACAAAATTTGGGGAGCAAATTCTGGGCCTTGGGGAGGAAATTTTGGGATTTCAGAGGAAATTCCAAAAAGTGGAGGGAAATCCCAAAATTTGGAGGGAAATTCTAAAATCTGGGGGAAAACCACAAATTTTGGGGGAAATCCTGAAATTCTTCCCTCCTCCCCCCAGTTTGCCATCGGCTCCTTGATGGATGATTACCTGGGTGAGTTCTGGGGGTCCCGGGGCGCTTTTGGGGTCTCGGGGGGAATTTTGGGGGTCCCGGGGGGAATTTTGGGGGTCCTGGGGGATTTTGGGAGGTCCCAGGGTGAATTTTGGGGCTGGGGGTACCCCCAGGGGAATTTGGGGCAGGGGGATTGGGGGTCCCTCACCCCTTTCCCTTCTCCCCCCAGGCCTCGTCAGCTGAGCCCCAGCAGCAGCCGCGACCCCTCCCCAATTCGTGCCCCCCCAAATTTTGGGGGGTTCTGGTGGCAGGGCCACCCCCAGAGCTGGGGGGGCTCCGCCTTTCCCCTCCACATTCCAAATTAAAGGTTTTTTCACCCTTTTTCCGCCTTTTTCTCTTCTTTTTGGGGGGGGTCCGGGAATTTGGGGAGGGGTCTTTACCTCGGAGCGGGCCCCACCGCGTCATTGCCGCTTTAAGGCGGCATCGCCCCTTTAAGCGCACCCCCCGTTTCCACGGCAACCGCGCTTTGCGTCGGCGCGCGCCGCTGTCGCGCTGTCCCCCCGCGCCCCTTCCGCGCTTTGCGGCCGCGGCCCGGCCTTCTCTGCGCGCTCTCCAAGATGGCGGTGTCCGGGGTGAGTGCGGCCGCCGCCGCCATCCGCCGCCATCCTCGTTCCCCCGCCGCCCCGCAGCCTCCCCTCCGCCACCGGGAGAGCCGCGGGACGGCGGGGATGAGGCCCGGCCGCTCCGGAGCCGCGGGGATGCTGCGGGGGGCGCGGATGGCGGCGGGAAGGGAGCGGGGGGGGTGCGGCCCTGAGGGGAGCCGGGCCCGGGGGGGGTCTGGGGGTGTCCCCTCATGAGGTGCGGGTGGGGGGGGGGGTGTGTCACCCTTGGGGACACCTCGGGGACACCCTTGGGGACATTTTGGGGACCCCCTGCCCCAATTTCTTCCCAAATCCTGCCCGGGTACCCCAAAATCCGGGGGATTCAGGGCGCTCATCCCCCTGTGCCCCCTCACATCGGGACCCTCAGTGTCACCCCAGTGTCCCAAATTTTGGGGACACTTTAGGGACCCTCTGGGCGTCCTGTACCCCAAAATCTGGGGGAATTTCACACCCCAGCCACAGCTTCGAGTCCCCAATTCGGGACCCCCTGGGCCGCTCCCGTGTCCCAGATTTTGGGGACACTTTGGGGACACTTTGCTGACCATTTGGGGACACTTTAGGGACACTTTAGTGACACTTTGGGGGACCTCAGGAGATTCTGTACCCCATAATCTGTCGCAGTTTGAGACCGCGATCACTGCGGGTCCCCAGTTCAGGACCCCTTGTGCCCCCCCGGTGTCCCAAACCTTGGGGACACTTCGGTGACATTTTGGGGACACTTTGGGGACACTCTGGTGAGACTTTGGAGATGCTTCAAGGACATTTTGGGAACACTTAGAGGACACTTTGGGGAACCTCTGAACATCCCGTACCCCAAAACCCGGGCGGGTTTCACGCCCCGATCACCCTGGGCCCAATTTTCGGTCCCCACTCCGGGACCCCCTGGGCCCCCCGGTGTCCCAGGTTTTGGGGCCGTTTTGGGGCCGCTCCGGTGACACTCGGGGGGCCCTTGGCAGACGCTGTACACGTACCCCGAGAACTGGAGAGCCTTCAAGGCCCTGATCGCCGCCCAGTACTCGGGCGCGCGGCTCCGCGTGCTCTCCACGCCGCCGCACTTCAGCTTCGGCCACACCAACCGCAGCCCCCAGTTCCTCAAGAAGTTCCCCCTGGGAAAGGTAAAAAACCCCAAAATGACCCCGAAATTGGGCGTTGGGGTTCGGGGTTTAGGGGGTTTGGGGTTTGGAGGGTCTGGAGTTTGGGATTTGGGGTTTGGGGTTTGAGGGATTTGGGATGTTGGAGGTTCAGACCCTGCAGTTCCTCAAGAAGTTCCACCTGGGAAGGGTAAAAAACCCCAAAATGACCCCGAAATTGGGCGTTGGGATTCGGGGTTTGGGGTTTAGGAGGTTTGGGGTTTAGGAGGTTTGGGATTTGGGGTTTAGGGGGTTTGGGGGGTCTGGGGTTTGGGGTTTAGGGGGTTTGGGGTTTAGGAGGTTTGGGGTTTAGGGGGTTTGGGGTTTAGGAGGTTTGGGATTTGGGGTTTAGGGGGTTTGGGGGGTCTGGGGTTTGGGGTTTGAGGGATTTGGGATATTGGAGGTTCAGACCCTGCAGTTCCTCAAGAAATTCCACCTGGGAAAGGTAAAAAACCCCAAAAATGACCCCAAAATTGGGGTTTGGAGTTCGGGGTTTGGGGTTTAGGGGGTTTGGGGTTTGGGATTTGGGGTTTGGGGTTCCACAGAATTTGGGATATTGGAGGTTCACACCCTGTGGTTCCTCAAGAAGTTCCCCCTGGGAAAGGTAAAAAACCCAAAAATGACCCCGAAATTGGGGTTTGGGGGGTCTGGGGTTCCACCTTGAGATCCTCAAAGTTGGGGTTTGGGGGGTTCGGACCCCACAGTTCCTCCAGAAGGCCCAGATGGGGAAGGGAATCGTGACCAAAACCGCCCAAAAAATAAAAAAAAAAAACCAAAAATCAGAATTTGGGAAGTTTGGCTTTAACAGAATTTGGGCTTTGGGGAATTTGGGCTTTGGGGAGGGAACTTGAGGTTTTTGGGGTTGGGGTGTTTGGGTTTGTCAGGGGATTTGGGATTTTTGGGGTGGGAATTTAAAATTTGGGGTTTTTTTAGGTGAGAATTTGAGGTTTTTGGGGGGTTTTGGGAGGGAATTTGGAGTTTTCGGGGGATTTGGGATTTTTGAGGGAATTTAAAGTTTTTGGGGTGAGAATTTAAAGTTTTGGGGATTTTTTAGGTGAGAATTGGAGGTTTTTTGGGGGAGTTTTGAGGTGGAGATTTGGGATTTTTTTAGGTGGGAATTTGAGTTTTTTGGGGGGGTTTGAGCCGGGAATTTGGGATTTTTGCGGTGGGAATTTAAAGCTTTTGGGTAATTTGTGATTTTTGACGGGGGAATTTGAACTTTTGGGGTTTTTTTGGGGTTTCATTTTTTGGGGTTTTTTGGGTTTTTACCCCAAATCTCCCCTGCAGGTCCCGGCCTTCGAAGGGGACGATGGATTCTGCGTCTTCGAGAGCAACGCCATCGCCTACTACGGTGGGTCATTAATTACCCTGATTGGGCCCTAATTAGTGCTGCCCATCGCCTACTACGGTGGGTCATTAATTAGCCTGATTGGGCCCTAATTAGCGCTGCCCATCTACGGTGGGTCATTAATTACCCTGATTGGGCCCTAATTAGTGCTGCCCATCTACGGTGGGTCATTAATTAGCCTGATTGGGCCCTAATTAGTGCTGCCCATCTACGGTGGGTCATTAATTAGCCTGATTGGGCCCTAATTAGCGCTGCCCATCTACGGTGGGTCATTAATTAGCCTGATTGGGCCCTAATTAGTGCTGCCCATCTACGGTGGGTCATTAATTAGCCTGATTGGGCCCTAATTAGTGCTGCCCATCGCCTACTACGGTGGGTCATTAATTAGCCTGATTGGGCCCTAATTAGCGCTGCCCATCTACGGTGGGTCATTGATTAGCCTGATTGGGCCCTAATTAGTGCTGCCCGTCTAGGGTGGGTCATTAATTACCCTGATTGGGCCCTAATTAGTGCTGCCCATCTACGGTGGGTCATTGATTAGCCTGATTGGGCCCTAATTAGTGCTGCCCATCTATGGTGGGTCATTGATTAGCCTGATTGGGCCCTAATTAGCGCCGCCCTTGTGCTCCTGATTGGCGCTCGTTAATTGATTAACCCTTCCCTGCCCGCGCTGCAGCTCAGCACCAATCAGGGACAGCTCATTAACGATCATCCCCCCCCTGCTCATTAATGACTCCTCCTGTCCTCTAACGAGTCCCTCCCCTAATTAACGCCCCCCTGGCTCATTAATTACCCTGCCTGTTAATTAATTAATTAATTAAGCCTTTTTATTTCTCAGTGAATTCACAGCTTTGATCGCGCCTCGTCCCTTAACCCGTTCCTTCACCCCTTAATGTGCGTCTCGCCTAATTAACGAGCCCCTGGCTAATTAGCGACCCTCGTGGCTCATTAACGCCTATGCTGGGCGATTAATGACCCTGCTGGTTGATGAATTAACCCTTTCCCACCCAGAGGAGCTGCTGGGCAGCACCAACTTCATTCGCTTTGTTCCAGGTTAATGATTTCCCTTTGCTCATTAACGATTCCTGCTGGCCTTTAACGAGTCCCTGCCCTAATTAATGACCCCCCCGGCTAATGAATTAACCCTTTCCCGCGCAGTGAGCACGGAGGAGCTGCGGGGCAGCACCCCCGAGGCCGCGGCTGCCGTGCTGCAGTGGGTGAACTTCGCCGACAGCGACGTCGTGCCCCCGGCCAGCACCTGGGTGTTCCCCACGCTGGGCATCCTGCACTACAACAAACAGGTCTGGGGACAGCCGGGGATTTTGGGGCATTTCTGGGGATTTTTGGGAATTTTTCTGGGATTTTTTTGGGGAATTTTTGCAATTTTTCTCGATTTTTTAAGTTATTTTTTGAGTGGTTTTTTGGTGTTCCCCACGCTGGGCATCCTGCACTACAACAAACAGGTCTGGGGACATCCGGGGATTTTGGGGAATCCTTGGGAATTTTTGGGGATTTTTCGGGAAATTTTCTGGGATTTTTGGGGAATTTTTGCAATTTTTCTCGATTTTTTAAAATATTTTTGGAGGGGTTTTTTGGGTGTTCCCCACGCTGGGCATCCTGCACTACAACAAACAGGTCTGGGGCTTTTGGGGAATCTTTGGGAATTTTCTTGGAATTTTTTGGGGGAATTTTTGCAATTTTTCTCGATTTTTTAATTTATTTTTTGAGTGGTTTTTGGGCGTTCCCCACATTGGGTCATCCTGCACTACAACAAACAGGTCTGGGGACATCCGGGGATTTTGGGGAATTTTGGGGAATTTTGGGGAATTTTTGCAATTTTTCTCGATCTTTTAAAATATTTTTTGAGGGGTTTTTTTGGTGTTCCCCACGCTGGGCATCTTGCACTACAACAAACAGGTCTGGGGACATCCGGGGATTTTGGGGCATTTCTGGGGATTTTTGGGAATTTTTCTGGGATTTTTGGGGTTCCTCTCCCCATTTTCGGGCTCCCCCCATCCCATTTTCGGGTTCCCCCCATCCCAATTCCGGGTTCCCCCCATCCCAATTCCGGGTCCCCCATCCCAATTTCGGGTCCCCCATCCCAATTCCGGGTCCCCCATCCCATTTTCGGGGTCCCCCATCCCATTTTCGAGGTCCCCCATCCCATTTTTGAGGTCCCCCATCCCATTTTCGGGGTTCCTCTCCCCATTTTCGGGGTCCCCCATCCCAATTTCGGGTCCCCCCCATCCCAATTCCGGGTCCCCCATCCCAATTCGGGGTTCCTCTCCCCATTTTGGGGTCCCCCATCCCATTTTCGGGGTCCCCCATCCCATTTTCGAGGTCCCCCATCCCATTTTTGAGGTCCCCCATCCCATTTTCGGGGTTCCTCTCCCCATTTTCGGGGTCCCCCATCCCAATTTCGGGTCCCCCCCATCCCAATTCCGGGTCCCCCATCCCAATTCGGGGTTCCTCTCCCCATTTTGGGGTCCCCCATCCCATTTTCGGGGTCCCCCATCCCATTTTCGAGGTCCCCCATCCCATTTTTGAGGTCCCCCATCCCATTTTCGGGGTTCCTCTCCCCATTTTCGGGGTCCCCCATCCCATTTTCGAGGTCCCCCATCCCATTTTCGGGGTTCCTCTCCCCATTTTGGGGTCCCCCATCCCAATTGGGGTGCCCCGGTTCCGCCCCCGCAGGCCACCGAGCTGGCCAAGGAGGAGGTGCGGAAGGTGCTGGGGGTCCTGGACGGGCACCTGAGGACCAGAACCTTCCTGGTGGGGGAGAGGGTGAGCCTGGCCGACATCAGCCTGGTCTGCGCCCTGCTCTGGCTCTACAAACAGGTACCCCGGGGATTTGGGGAAAATCGGGGGGATTTGGGGTCATTTTGGGGGGGTTTGGGGTCAGTTTGGGGGGGTTTGGGGTCGGTTTTGGGGGTTTGGGGTCAGTTTTGGGGGGTTCCCAGAGGGTGAGCCTGGCCGACATCAGCCTGGTCTGCGCCCTGCTCTGGCTCTACAAACAGGTACCCCGGGGATTTGGGGGAAATCGGGGAGATTTGGGGTCATTTTGGGGGGATTTGGGGTCGGTTTGGGTCAGTTTGGGGGATTTGGGGTCGGTTTTGGGTCAGTTGGGGGGATTTGGGGTCGGTTTTGGGTCAGTTTGGGGGGATTTGGGGTCGGTTTTGGGTCAGTTTGGGGGATTTGGGGTCGGTTTGGGTCAGTTTGGGGGCATTCTAGAAGTGCCAGGGAGGTTTTTTGGAACCCCAGAGGGGTTTAGGGGTGTCCTGCAGGTGATTTTGGGGATCCCAGGTGTATTCAGGGTGTCCCAGGTGTACTCAGGGTGTGGTTTGGGGTCCCAGGTGTGTTTAGGCTGCATTTAGGGTGCAGTTAGGCTGTATTTGGGGTGTCTCTCAGGTGTATATCGGGTGTATCTCAGGTGTCCTCAGGCTGTTTTTGGGGTGTATCCCAGGTGTATCTCAGGTGTATCCCAGGTGTTCTCAGGCTGTTTTTGGGGTGTATTTGGGGTGTATCCCAGGTCTATCTCAGGCTGTTTTTGGGGTGTATCTCAGGTGTATCCCAGGTGTTCTCAGGCTGTTTTTGGGGTGTATCTCAGGTGTATCCCAGGTGTATCCCAGGTGTATCCCAGGCTGTTTTTGGGGTGTATTTGGGGTGTATCCCAGGTGTTCTCAGGCTGTTTTTGGGGTGTATCTCAGGTGTATCCCAGGTGTATCCCAGGTGTATCCCAGGCTGTTTTTGGGGTGTATCTCAGGTGTATCCCAGGTGTTCTCAGGCTGTTTTTGGGGTGTATCCCAGGTGTATCCCAGGTGTTCTCAGGCTGTTTTTGGGGTGTATCCCAGGTCTATCTCAGGCTGTTTTTGGGGTGTATCCCAGGTGTATCCCAGGTGTTCTCAGGCCGTTTTTCTCTCCCCAGGTGCTGGACCCTGCGTTCCGGGGCCCCTTTGGCAACGTCACGCGCTGGTTCCTCACCTGCCTGAACCAGCCCCAGTTCAAGGCCGTGCTGGGGGAGGTGCAGCTGTGCCAGAGGATGGCCCAGTTCGATGGTGGGGGCACACCTGGGGCACACCTGGGGGCTGTAACACACCTGGGGACACACCTGGGCACATCTGGGGGGGTGTAACACACCTGGGGACACACCTGGGCACATCTGGGGGGGTGTAACACACCTGGGCACACACCTGGGCACACCTGGGCACACACCTGGGGGAGGGGCAGCTGTGCCAGAGGATGGCCCAGTTCGATGGTGGGGGCACACCTGGGGCACCTGGGCACATCTGGGGGGGTGTAACACACCTGGGGACACACCTGGGCACATCTGGGGGGGTGTAACACACCTGGGCACACACCTGGGCACACCTGGCAGGGGGTGTAACACACCTGGACACACACCTGGGCACACCTGGGGACACACCTGGGGGACTGTAACACAGCTGGGCACACACCTGGGCACATCTATGGGGGTGTAACACACCTGGGCACACCTGGGCACACCTATGGGGGTGTAACACACCTGGGCACACCTGGGCACACCTGGCAGGGGCTGTAACACACCTGGGCACACACCTGGGGGGCACCTGGCGACTCGTGGGGGCCCTTTGTTTTTCCAGGTAAAAAAAGAGCAGAAAATGCGAATTTTAGGAGAGTTTAAAAGGCGTTTTCTAGGGTAAAAAATGCGCAAAAAATGTGAATTTGGGGGCATTTTTACCGAATAAAACCCAAAATAATCTGATTTTGTCATGTAAAAAGTGTGAACTTTTGTGCATTTTTTACCTAAAAACCCCCAAAATAACCTGATTTTATCATGTAAAAAATGTGAACTTTTGGGCATTTTTTACCTAAAAACCCCCAAAATAATCTGATTTTATTCTGTAAAAAATGTGAATTTTTGGGGGTTTTTTTGCCTAAAAACCCCCAAAATAATCTGATTTTATCATGTAAAAAATGCGAATTTTTGTGCGTTTTTTTGCCTAAAAACCCCCAAAATAACGAGATTTTTTTGTGTGAAAAAGCCAAGAAGTTTGCGGAGAGCCAGGCCCGGAAGGAGAAGGAGAAGGAGCCCCCCAGGAAGGGGGAGAAGGGGGAGAAGGGGGAGAAGGAGCCCCCCAGGAAGGAGAAGCCCCCCCGGAAGGAGGAGAAGCGGCCGCAGCCCGAGGAGGAGCTGGACGAGTGCGAGCAGGTCCTGGCAGCCGAGCCCAAGGCCAAGGACCCCTTTGCTCACCTGCCCAAGAGGTGGGGACACAGCTGGGGACACCTGGGGACACACCTGGGGACACTGGGACACACCTGGGGATACCTGGGGGGATTGGGGACACACCTGGGGACACCTGAGATACACCTGGGGACACACCTGGGGACACCGGGACACACCTGGGGGGATTGGGGACACCTGAGATACACCTGGGGACACACCTGGACGAGTGCGAGCAGGTCCTGGCAGCGGAACCCAAGGCCAAGGACCCCTTTGCACACCTGCCCAAGAGGTGGGGACACACCTGGGGACACCTGAGATACACCTGGGACACACCTGGGGACACCTGGGGATACCTGGGGGGATTGGGGACACACCTGGGGACAGCTGAGACACACCTGGGGACACACCTGGGGACACCTGGGACACACCTGAGATACACCTGGGGGTCCCTCTGCGGGGTCAGGGGTCACCGGGGTCGCCCTGTCTGTCCGCAGTCCGTTTGTCCTGGACGAGTTCAAGCGCAAATACTCCAACGAGGACACGCTGAGCGTGGGGACACGGGGACACCACGGGGGTCAGGGGTCACTCTGCGGGGTCAGGGGTCACTCTGCGGGGTCAGGGGTCACCGGGGTCGCTCTGTCTGTCCGCAGTCCGTTTGTCCTGGACGAGTTCAAGCGCAAATACTCCAACGAGGACACGCTGAGCGTGGCCCTGCCGCACTTCTGGGAGCACTTTGACCCCGAGGGTTGGTCCCTGTGGTACTGCCAGTACCGGTACCCCGAGGAGCTGAGCCAGACCTTCATGAGCTGCAACCTCATCACAGGTGGGCCTTCATCACCGTCAGCATCATCATCATCATCATCCTCATCTTCATCCTCATCCTCATCCTTCATCTTCATCCCCATCCCCGTCCCCGTCCATCCCTGCCCCTCCCATCTCTGCCCTGTCCCACCCCGAGACCTTCATGAGCTGCAACCTCATCACAGGTGGGCCTTCATCACCGCCACCATCCTCATCCTCATCACCATCCTCATCCTCATCTTCATCCTCATCTTCATCCTCATCCCCGTCCATCCCTGCCCCTCCCATCCCTGCCCTGTCCCACCCCGAGACCTTCATGAGCTGCAACCTCATCACAGGTGGGCCTTCATCACCGCCACCATCCTCATCATCCTCATCATCATCATCATCTTCATCCTCATCCCCACCCCTGTCCATCCCTGTCCTTGTCCTGTCCCACCCCGAGGAGCTGAGCCAGACTGGGCCTTCCTCACCTTCCTCTTCCTCCTCTTCCTCCCTGCCCTTTTCCCCTCCCTTTCTTCTCCTTCCCTTTTCCCCTCTTTCCTCCCTTTCCTTTTCTCTCTCCTTTTTTCCTCTTTTTTTCCTCTGTTTTCTCTCAAATTTTCCATCCCCTTTCCTTTTTTTCTCTTTTACTTTTTTTTTCCTATTTTTACCCCTTTTCCCACGTTTTTCCCATTTTCCCCCATTTTTTCCTGTTCTTTTCCCATATTTACCTTTTTTCCCCATTTTCCCCATTTTCCTGTTTTTCCCCATTTTCCCCCCATTTTTCCTGAATTTTTCCCCATTTTTTCCTGTTTTTCCTCGGACTGTTCCCATTTTTCCCCATTTTTCCCAAATTTTTCCTGAATTTTTTTTCTATTTTTCCCCATTTTTTCCTGTTTTTCCTCTGATTTTTCCCGTTTTTCCCATTTTCCCATTTTTCCCATTTTCCCCTGTTTTTCCCCATTTTCCCCCATTTCTCCCAAATTTTTTCCCATTTTTCCCGAATTTTCTCCTGAATTTTTCCCCATTTTTTCCTGTTTTTTTCGGACTGTTCCCGTTTTTCCCATTTTCCCCTATTTTCCCCATTTTTCCCGATTTTTTCCCCGTTTTCCCCCATTTTTTCCCGAATTTTTCCTCGGCCTGTTCCCATTTTTCCCAAATCCCCCATTTTTCCCCATTTCCCCCCTATTTTTCCCGAATTTTTTTCCCCATTTTTTCCTGTTTTTCCTGAATTTTTTCCCGAACTTTCCCCCATTTTTTCCCGTTTTTCCTCGGATTGTTCCCGTTTTTCCCGTTTTCCCCCATTTTTCCCGTTTTTCCTCGGACTGTTCCCGTTTTTCCCGTTTTCCCCCATTTTTCCCCATTTTTCCCGTTTTCCCCCATTTTTCCCCGTGCCAGGGATGTTCCAGCGCCTGGACAAGCTGCGCAAGAACGCCTTCGCCTCCGTGGTGCTCTTTGGCAAGGACCACGACAGCAGCATCTCGGGGGTCTGGGTGATGAGGGGGCAGGAGCTGGCCTTCACGGTGAGAAAATCCCAAAAATCCCAAAATTCAACCCAAAAAATCCATGGGATGGGGTTTAGGGGGAGAAGATCCCAAAAATCCCCACTGAAATGGCCCAAAAAAGCCCAAAATCCAAGGTCTGGGTGAGGAGGGGGCAGGAGCTGCCTTCACGGTGAGAAAATCCCCAAAAAAACCCAAAATTCCCAAAATTCACCCCAAAAAAATCTCAAAAAATCCATGGGATGAGGTTTAGGGGGAGAAAATCCCAAAAATCCCCACTGAAATGACCCAAAATAGCCCCAAAATAGCCCAAAATCCAAGGTCTGGGTGAGGAGGGGGCAGGAGCTGCCCTCACGGTGAGAAAATCCCAAAAAAACCCCCAAAACTCCCAATTTCTCTGTTTTTCACCCCAATTCCCAGCTGTGCCCGGACTGGCAGGTGGATCACGAGTCCTACCCCCCAAAACCCCCAGGAATATCCAATTTTAGTGGGGTTTTCACTGGGAATATCAGGGTTTTTTGCAGAAAATTGTGATTTTTGTCAATAATTCCCATTTTCCCTGGTTTTTCCCCCAGCTGTGCCCGGACTGGCAGGTGGATCGTGAGTCCTACCCCCCAAAACCCCCAGGAATATCCAATTTCCATGCAGTTTTCTCTAGGAATATCGGATTTTTTTGCACTTTTCGCTGATAATTTCCATTTTTTTGTAACAAACTCCCAATTTCTCTGTTTTTCGCCCCATTTTCGCAGCTGTGCCCGGACTGGCAGGTGGATCACGAGTCCTACCCCCCAAAACCCCCAGGAATATCCAATTTTAGTGGGGTTTTCACTGGGAATATCAGGGTTTTTTGCAGAAAATTGTGATTTTTGTCAATAATTCCCATTTTCCCTGGTTTTTCCCCCAGCTGTGCCCGGACTGGCAGGTGGATTACGAGTCCTACCCCCCAAAACCCCCAGGAATATCCGATTTCCATGCAGTTTTCTCTAGGAATATCGGATTTTTTTGCACTTTTCGCTGATAATTTCCATTTTTTTGTAACAAACTCCCAATTTCTCTGTTTTTCGCCCCGTTTTCGCAGCTGTGCCCGGACTGGCAGGTGGATTACGAGTCCTACACCTGGCGCAAGCTGGACCCCGGCAGCGCCGAGTGCCGGGCGCTGGTGGCCGAGTATTTCCTGTGGGAGGGCGACTTCAGCCACGTGGGCAAACCCTTCAACCAGGGCAAGATCTTCAAGTGAAAAACGGGACAAAACCCCGCGGTTTTGGGCAAAAACCTCCCGGGGCCTCGCGGCCTTTCAGCCGGGGCGGAACCCACAAAGGAAATCCCGGCCTTTTGGGCCAAAATCCCGGCGATTTCAGGCAAAAACTCCGTTTGTTCCGGTCGGAAATTGAAAAGTTTCGGAGCCCTTCAGGAGGGGGGAGATCTTTAAATAAAATCTGGGTTGAAATCCTGGGATTTTGGGCTCGAATCCCAGGATTTTTGGCTGAAATTCCGGGAGTTTTTGGGCTGAAATTCCGGGATTTTGGGGCCCTCTGGGAGTTTTTGCTTTTCCATCCAATAAAGAGTTTGGGACAGGACGAGAGTTTGGAGTGGTTTGGGGTTTTTTGGGGAATTTGGGGGTTTTTTGCGTTTTTGGGGGGATTTGGGGATTTCTGGGGGGTTTGAGGTTTTCCGTTTTTTTTGGGGGGGGTTTGGGTTTTATTCGGGGATTGTGGGGATTTTTGGGGGGATTTTTTGGGGAGGATTTGGGGGATTTTGGGGTTTTTTGGGGGGAGAATTTGGGGGGATTTTTTGGAGTGGATTTGGGGGTTTTTTTTAGTTTTTTTGGGGGATTTTTTGGGGGGGATTTGGGGGATTTTGGGACATTCCAGGGGGGTCCCATGCCATCCAGAATTCCCAATTTTTCCTTCAAATCCCTCAAAAGCTTTGATCAGGACGAGAACCCGGAGCAGCCCCGGGAATTTTGGGGGGTCCCGGGGTGACCCCAGCCCCAAAAACCCCAAAAAACCCCCCCAAAAAAACCCCAAAAAAACAACAACAAAAACCCCAAATCCCGACGAGTTTGGGGCAGAAATTCCGGAATTTTCTGGGAATCCCCCCCAGAATCCCCTCGGTCACATCTGGGGGGCCCCTCCCAGTACAAACCAGTATAAACCAGTATAAACCAGCATAAACCAGCGTAAACCAGTACAAACCAGTATAAACCCGTAACCCCTCCCCCTATTTCCTTCCTGGGCTTCCCCTCCCCCACTCCGGACAGCGCCAGATGTGGCCCCGCCCCTCCCCCCACCCCCCCCGCGGCCACATCTGGATCCAGTTCGGTCCCAGTTCGGTCCCAGTTCCCTCCTGAGTCACCCCCGGGTGGTGGCCCCAAATCCCAGGGGGGAGGGGACACCTGGGGGGGAGGGGACACCGGGCACACCTGGCCCAGGTGCGGTGGCACCGCCCGGGCATCCCCGGGGCCGGGCCACGCCCCGGTGTCACCAAAGCGTCACCAAAGCGTCACCAGGGGCCACGCCCAGCGCCACTGCCCGGCCACGCCCAGCGCCACCAAGGTGCCACCAGGTGTCCCGGGCTGGGCTGGCCCCGCCCCGCGGCTCCCCGGGAATCCCGGAATTCCTGGGGATTTGGGGGGAATTTCGGGGAATTCGGGAAATTCGGGAATTTTTTTGGGGAATTGGGGAATTTTTGGAAATTTTTGTGGAAATTTTTGGAAATTTTGGGGGAATTTTTGGGAGTCCGGGAATTCGGGGATCTTTGGCAGTTCGGGAATTTGGGAATTTGGGAATTTTTGAATTTTTGTGAATTTTTGTGAATTTTTTGTCAATTCCGCGGGTTCCCCCCCCGCTGCCCCCCCCAGACCCCCCTGCCGCCCCCCCCCTTTGTCGCCCACGTGTCCCCGAGCGCGGCCCCCCCGCCCCCGGCGGCCCCGGGCCAGCGCGGAATCCCAAACATCCCAAAATCCCCAACAAACAGCCCAAAATCCCCAACAAACAGCCCAAAATCCCGAATATCCCAAAATCCTGAATATCCCAAAATCCCGAACAAACAGCCCAAAATCCCGAACAAACAGCCCAAAATCCCAAACATCCCAAAATCCCCAACAAACATCCCAAAATCCCCAACAAACAGCCCAAAATCCCGAATATCCCAAAATCCCCAACAAACAGCCCAAAATCCCGAATATCCCAAAATCCTGAATATCCCAAAATCCCGAACAAACAGCCCAAAATCCCGAATATTCAAAAATCCCCAACAGCCCAAAATCCCAAACAAACATCCCAAAATCCCCAATATCCCAAAATCCCAAACATCCCAAAATCCCCAACAAACAGCCCAAAATCCCGAACAAACAGCCCAAAATCCCCAAATCCCCAATATCCCAAAATCCCAAACAAATAGCCCAAAATCATGAATATCCCAAAATCCCGAACAAACAGCCCAAAATCCCCAACAAACAGCCCAAAATCCAAAAATCCCCAATATCCCAAAATCCCCAAAATCCCGAACATCCCAAACTCCCAAACAGCCCAAACATCCCCAAATCCCAAACAAACAGCCCAAAATCCCCAATATCCCAAACTCCCAAACAGCCCCTCCCCCCCTCCCGGCCCTGCCCCTCCCCCGCCCCGGGGGGGTCCCCTCGTGTCCCCCCCCCGCCCCCCCCCGTGTCCCTGCCAGCGGTGTCGCCACATCTGGAGGTGACAGCGGATCCGCCCCGCCCCCACCCCCCCCGTGTCCCCTCCCCCCCGTGTCCCCCGCGTGTCCCCCCCGTGTCCCCTCCCCCCCCCGTGTCCCCCCCGTGTCCCCTCCCCCCCCGTGTCCCCCCCGTGTCCCCCCGGGCGTGGCGGGGCCGGGGCGGGGCCGGGGGGGGCGGGGGCGATGAGGCAGCGCTCGGGAATGCGCCGGGATTTGGCACCGGAGGCTCCGGGACCGCCCGGAACGGCCCCGGATCGGCTCCAAAACAGCCCCGGAGCGGGCCCGGGAGCGGCCCCAAAACAGCCCCGGAGCGGCCCCAAAACGGGCCCGGGAGCGGCCCCAAAACGGGCCCGGGAGCGGCCCCAAAACAGCCCCAAAACGCCCCCAAAACAGCCGCGGAACGGCCCCAGGACTGCCCCGGGAGCGGCCCCAAAACGGGCCCGGGATCGGCTCCGGGTCGGACTCAGATCGGTCCCGGGATCGGCCCGGGAACGGCCCCAAAAGAGCCCCGGGAACGATCCCAGAACCGCCCGGGAACAGCCTCGGGATTGGCTCCAGAACGGCCCCGGAACCGCCCTGGAATTGCCCCAAAACGGGCCCGGGTCAGCCCCAGAACGGCCCCAAAACGGGCCCGGGAATGGACCCGAAACAGCCGCGGGATCAGCCCCAGAATGGCCCCGGAACGGCCCCAAAACAGCCCCGGAATGACCCCAAAATGGGCCCGGGAATGGCCCCAGAACCAACCCCAGAACCGCCCGGGACCGGCCCCGATCCCACCCAGGAACGGCCCCAAAACGGCCCCAAAATGGTCCCGGCACCACCTTGGGAACGGCCCGGGATCGGTCCCAGCAGAAACAGCCCCAAAATCAGCCCCAAAATTGGCCCAAAACATCCCAAAATCGGCCCAAAATCGGCCCAAATTTTTCCCAAAATGGCCCAAAATTGTCCCAAAATGGGCCCCGGTCCCACCGGGAACGGCCTCGGACCCGCAGGTGGGGAAAGAGATCGGGAAGGGGAATTTGGGAAATTTTGGGAAATTTGGGGAGAATTTCAGGGGAATCTGGGGAAATTCAGGAGAATTTGGAGGAATTTGGGGGAAATTCAGGAGAATTTGGAGGAATTTGGGGAAATTGGGAGAAATTTTCAAGAGTGGGAAAAGTTGGGGATTTTGGGAAGATTTTGGCTCCCAGCACGGACTGGGCCAAACTGGGAGCAGCGCTGAGGGTCCCGACACCCCCAGTGCCCCCCAGTGCCCCCCAGTGCCCCCCAGTTCTGGGGTTTGGGGCTCACCTGGGGGGAAGTTGGGGTTACCTGCGGGGGGCGGGGCTTGGGACTCACCTGGGGGGGGAGGGAGGGGGTCCGGGATTGTCCAATGGAGCCTGGACCGGAACCGGGACCAGAACCGGGACCAGAACTAGGACTGGAACCGGGACCAGAACCGGGACTGGAACCGGGACCAGAACCGGGACCAGAACTAGGACTGGAACCGGGACCAGAACCGGGACCGGAACCGGGACCAGAACCGGGATCAGAACCGGGACTGGATCAGGTTTAGGAGTGGGACTGGATCGGGACCGGAACCGGAACTGGACCAGGGCTGGGATCAGAACCGGGACCGGAACCGGAACTGGACCAGGGCTGGGATTAAAACTGGGACCGGATCGGGATCAGAACCAGGACCGGGATCGTGACCAGGACCGGGACTGGGTGGGAACTGACCCAGGATCGGAGTCAGAACCAGCCCTGGGGAGGGTCCGGGCTCAGAACTGGGACAGGATTGGGACCAAGACCAGGACTGGACCGGGCCCAGAACCGGGCCCAGAACCGGGCCCGGAACCAGGCCCAGAACCGGGCCCAGAACAACCCCGGACCGGGCTCAGAACCAGGCCCAGAACCGGGCCCAGAATCGGGCCCAGAACAGCCCCGGTCCAGAACCAGAACTGTATCCAGAACCCGGCCCAGAAGCAGGCCCAGAACCCGGACTAGACCAGGACTGAACTGGGACCAGAACCGGGATTATACCGGGGCTGGAACTGGGACCAGAACCGACCCAGACCGGGACCAGAAGCGGGACCAGACCAGGCCCGGAATTGCTCCGATCCGGCACCAGACCCGGGACTAGAGCAGGCCCAGAACTGGGACTAGACCGGGACCAGAACCGGGACCGTCCCGGGCCCAGAATCGGACTCGTCTCGGGACCAGAACCGGACCCAGACCGGGCCCAGAACCGGGCCCAGAGCCGCCCTGTCCCAGTCCCAGTCCCAGCCCCGGCCCGTCCCGAGCCCAGAACCGCCCCGTACCAGGTCCAGAACCGGTCCCGGTCCCGGTCCCGCCCCGCCGCCGTTCCCATTCCCAGTCCCGGGCGCGCCGCGGCCGCTCCCGCTCCGCTGCCGCTCGCTCGGGGCTGTCCCGGGCCGCTCCCTGTCCCGGGGCCGGGCCGGGCCGGGCCCTCCCCGGGGGCGGGGGAGGCTCCGCCGCCCTACAAGAGCCGGGAGCCGCCCGGGCGCGGCCACTCCGCACGGACCGAGCCGCCGGGGCCGCTCCGGTACCGGCACCGGCACCGCCACACCCGGCACCGGCCATGGCCCGGCCCGGCCGCTGAGCCCGCAGCGCGCAGGTACCGGGAGGGCACCGGGAGCGCACCGGGGCGGGCGGCGGCTGCGGGAGGGGCGGGAGGGGTCCCGGGACGGTCCCGGGACGGTTCCGGTGGTCCCGGGAGTTGCCGGGGAAGTGTCCGGGGGAGTCCCGGGGGGCTCCGGGAGCCCCGGGAGGGCGGGGAGGGGTCCCGGGACGGGCCCGGGAGGTTCTGGGAGTGCCGCGAGTTGGTCCCGGTGGTGCCGAGAGTGGCCCGGGGGTGTCCCGGGGGGTTCCGGTGGTCCCGGGGGGTTCCGGAGGTCCCGGGGGTGTCCCGAGCTGCGGGGGGGTCCCGTGACGGTCTCGGGGGGTTCCGGTACCGCCGTGGGTTCGGGGGCGGGGGGGGGGGGGGTTCGTTTGTCCCGGGGGGGCTCCGGGAGCGCCGCGAACTCCGGGGGAGGGGGGGGGAACCCCCGCGTGTCCCGTGACGGCTCCGGGGGGTCCCGGGGGGGTCCCGGGGGTCCCGGGCGCGCTCAGGGCGTGGCCCCCCCCCCCATTCCCCCCCCCCCCTCCGGCCGCGCCCGGGGAGTCCCCGGTGGGGGCGGGGCCGCGGTTTCCCCCCCCTCCCCCCCCCTCAGGGCCCCGCCCGCACCGGGGGGACCCCAGGGGGGGCTCCCGGTGCGGATTCTGGGGCGGGGGGGGATCCCCGGGATCCCGCGAGGGCGCGGCCGCGCGTGGGCGCCCGGTTAATGAGGGTTCGGTAATTAACGCTCATCAGCGCCGCTCGCAGCGCGGGGGCGGCGCTTTTTGGGGGGGGGGGCGATTTTGGGGTTCCCAGAGCCCCCCAAGGAAGGGAGATTTGGGGCGGGGGATTCGGGGGTTTGGGGATTTTGGGGCGGGGGATTCGGGGGTTTGGGGAGGGGGGATCCCCCCTCTCCCCCCCCCCGCGGTCGCTGCGGTTTTTGGGGCGCGGCCGCTCCGGGCGCCACTTCCCCCTCTGCCCCCCCCCCCCCCCGAATTTGGGGACTCCCCCGCCCCACCCCGACCCCGCCCCCCCCCGGGGACCCCCAGATTCCGCCCCCCCCCCGATCCCCCCGCGCGCCCCCTCCCCGCACCCCGGAGCCTTTCGGGGGTTTCGGGGCCGCCGCGGGGCGGGGGCCGGGGCGGGGCCGGGGACACCCCCGGACGGGGCCGGCGCCGCCGCGCGTGGCCGCGGGCAGCGGCCGGGCCGGACCCGGTGGAACCGGTCCGGGACCCTCCCGGAGCCGCGCGGGGCCCGCGCCCGCGGGACTCTCGCTCCAGCCGGTCCGACCGGTACCGGCCGCGGGCCCCGCCCGCGCCTCCTCCTCCTCCTCCTGCTCCTGGGGTTTCTTTCCCAGCTTCTCCCCCTTTTTTCCCCCAATTTTCCCCAATTTTTCCCTCATTTTCCCAATTTTTTCCCATTTTCCCCCATATTTTCCCCCATATTTTTTTCAATTTTTTCCCCATTTTCCCCCCATTTTTTCCCACTTTTTCCCAACTTTTTCCACATTTTCCCCCCATTTTCCTCCCATTTTTTCCATTTTTCCCCCCATTTTTTCCCATTTATTTTCCCTTTTTTTTCCCCCCATTTCCCCCCCCCGCATTTTTCCCCCCATTTTTTCCCATTCCCCCCCGTTTTTTGGGGAGCTTTTCCGGGATTTGCTGTTTCCTGCGGGGGTCCCCGGGACCCCCCCAATTTGGGGATTCCCCCCCCCCCCCTTCCAAAATCCGGGTCTGGCCCCGGGCGGGGAGTTAAAAAATGGGAAAAATGGGGAAAAAATGGGAAAAAAAGGGAAAAACTGGGGGAAAACTGGGGAAATAAATGGGAAAAAATGGAAAAACTGGGGGAAAACTGGGGGAAAATGGGGAGGTGGGGGAGGGGATTGGGGACCCCCCTTTGGTGACAGCGACAGCGGAGGCGGCACCGGGGGGGCCCCAAAACCCCAAATCAGCCCCGGGGGGGGGGGGGGGTCCCGGTGCCCCTGGGGAGCCCCGGGTGACCCCGGGGGGGGAGGGGCGGGGGTGACCCCGGTGACAGCCCCTCCCCCCCCTCCCCTCCCCCCCCCGTCCCTCTGCGGCTTTTTGGGTGCGGGGGGGGGGGGAGGGGGGGGCACTAAAAATACCGCGGGGGGGGGAGGGGGGGCGCACGTGGTTTGCACCCCAAAAATAGCGCGGGGGGCGCGGGGGGGGCGGCGCTGCTGGGGGGGGAGGGGATCGTGTGACACCCCCCCCCCCCCCCCCCCCCCGCCCGCGAGGAAAAATGGGGAAAATGTGGAAAAAACGGTGAAAAAGCGGTGAAAAATGCGGATTTCGGCCCATTCCTGGCGCGGGTGCCGCTCCCAGCGCTCGGGGCCGCTCTGAGTCACCCCCGGGCCCCCCCCGGGTCCCCCCCCCCGCTCTGAGTCACCAACCAGTTTGGCCAACGCCGCGCGGAGCCTTCGGAGCCTTCCAGAACCTTCCGGGCCCGCGGCGGCCCCGGCGGGGGCACCCCCGGCACGGGGGTGGGGGCGGGGGGGGGCACCGGCAGCGCGCGACCCCCCCCGCGTGTCCCCGCCCCCCCCCCGGTGTCCCAGCCCCCTCCCCCCCCCCGCATCCCCCTCCTCGTTGTTTTTTTTTTTGGGGGGGGGGGTTGTGCAAAAACAAAATTCCCCGGAATTGTCTAAAAACGGAGAAATTCCCTCAGAATTTCGGGGGGTGGGGGGAGGGGTCAGTTGACAGGTGACAAGGGAGGGGTGGCAGGGGACAGGTGACACCCCCCCCCCGCCCCCCCCCGCTGCCCCGCCCTTCCCGACCGGAATTCCCGCGAATCCCAAAAATCCGCGGGCTCCGCGCTGGCCCTGGGGACATCGGGGGGGCCCCAAAGTGTCCCCAAAGCGTCCCGGGGGTGTCCCCGTGTCCCCACCGTGTCCCCACCGTGTCCCCACCGTGTCCCCACCGTGTCCCCGTGTCCCCCCAGGCCGGGAGGCGTCACCGGAGCCGCCGCGAGGTTCCCGAGCGAGGCCCGAGGATTCCAGGGGCGGATCCGGGACCGGCACCGGGGCCCGCCAAGGTCAGCGGGGCCACCCGGGCCCTCCTGGGACCCCAGACCCACCCTGACCCCGCCCCCAGCCCCACCCTGACCCCAGCCCCACCCTGACCCCGCCCCCAGCCCCACCCTGACCCCAGCCCCACCCTGACCCCACCCCCAGCCCCACCCTGACCCCAGACCCGTGTCCAGCCCCAGACCTGTGTCCATCCACAGCCCCAGACCCGTGTCCAGCCCCAGTGTCCAGCCCCAGTGTCCAGCCCCAGACCTGTGTCCAGCCCCAGTGTCCAGCCCCAGTGTCCAGCCCCAGACCTGTGTCCATCCCCTCCTGCAGACCCCACAGCCACTGCCCTGACCCCACCCCCGGTGTCCAGACCCACCCTGACCCCTGACCCCTGACCCCTTGTCCAGCCCACACCCGGTGTCCAGTCCCTGACCCGGTGTCCGGCCCCACTGACCCCAGCCATGCCCAGCCCCGTGTCCATCCCCGTGTCCATCCCTGCTGCCCCCTGACCCCTGACCCCTGCCCCCTGACCCCTGCTGCTGTCCCGGCGCAGATGGAGCCCGAGGAGACGCGGGAGCTGCTCCTGCCCAGCTGGACGGGCAGCGGCTCCCACGGCATCACCATCGCCCAGACCGACGACGGCGTCTTCGTGCGCCGCGTGCAGCAGAACTCGCCCGCCGCGCGCATGGGCGTGGTGCAGGAAGGTGGGCGGGGCACACCTGGGGGCTCTGGGCACAGCACCTGGGGGCTCTGGGCATGGGCGTGGTGCAGGAAGGTGGGCAGGGCACACCTGGGGGCTCCCGGCACACCTGGGGGATCGGGGCATGGGCACAGCACACCTGGGGGCACCTCAGGAGCTTCTGTCTCAGTCCCTGTGGGTGCTGACCCCTGGTTCAAGCGTTTCGGGTTCAAATCCTGAGGGTTTGGGGGTTAAAATTGGAGTTTTGGGGGTTTGGGGCATCCTGGTGGCGTCTCAGGAGCTTCTGCCTCCTCTGGCGACCCCGCGGGCACCCGGGTGGGGACAGGGCCCCCTTCCCTCAGAGTTTTGGGGTTCAAAATGGGATTTTTGGGGTTGTTTGGTCCATTTTGGTGGCGCTCAGGAGCTTCTGCCTCCGTGCCCGTGGGCGATGACCCCGGGGTCGCTCGGGTGGGCACAGGGGGTCCCTCCCCATGTCCCCCCTCCCCAGCCCCTGACCTGGCTGTCCCCTGTCCCCAGGGTCCCTGGGGTGGCCATGGAGGTGTCCCCAGCCCCTGTCCCCTGTCCCCAGGGTCCCTGGGGTGGCCATGGAGGTGTCCCCAGCCCCTGTCCCCTGTCCCCAGGGTCCCTGGGGTGGCCATGGAGGTGTCCCCAGCCCCTGACCCGCTGTCCCTGTGGGTCCCTGGGGTGGCCATGGAGGTGTCCCCAGCCCCTGTCCCCAGGGTCCCTGGGGTGTCCCCAGCCCCTGTCCCCTGTCCCCAAGGTCCCTGGGGTGGCCATGGAGGTGTCCCCAGCCCCTGTCCCCTGTCCCCAGGGTCCCTGGGGTGGCCATGGAGGTGTCCCCAGCCCCTGACCCGCTGTCCCCCGTCCCCTCGGTGTCCCCAGGGGATCAGATCGTCGGCGCCACCGTTTACTTTGACAAGCTGCAGTCGGGGGAGGCGGCGCAGCTGCTGCAGAGCCTGGGCCAGCACACGCTGGGGCTGCGGCTGCAGCGGCGCGGGGACCGCTCGCCCACGGCCGGACACGGCTGCGGCCACGGCTGCGGCCAGCTGGACTTGGTGCCCGGCAGCCCCGAGGTCGTGCTGGTGAGTGAGGAGGAGGAGGGCGAGGAAGGAGGAGAATGGGGATGAGGGTGAGGATGATGAGGATGAGGATGAAGATAACGATGAAGATGACATGAGAACGGGGGTAAATGAGGATGAGAATGGTGGGGAGGAGGAGGATGAAGATGAGGATGAAAATGATGAAGATGAGTATGAGATGAGGATGGGGAGGAATGAGGATGAGGATGGTGGGGAGGATGAAGGTAAGGATGAAGGTGAAGATGATGAGGATGGGGGAGGATAAGGACACGATGAGGAAGAGGATGAGTACAAGGATGGGGAAGAGGATGAGGATGAAGATGATGAAGATGAGGATGAGATGAGGATGAGAATGGGAAAGAGGATGAGGATGGGGATGAGGAAAGAGGAAGAGGATGGGGATGGGCATGAAGAGGATGAGGGTGATGATGATGATGAGGATGATGATGGCACATGGAGGCAGCCGTGTCCCTCTCTCACCATCTCCGTGCCCCGCAGAGCGGCGACGATGAGGATGAGGATGGGGATTAGGACAAGGACAGAGATGGGGATGAGGATGAGGATGAGGATGATGATGATGAGGATGATGATGGGCGCGGGCAGGCAGCAGTATCCATCTCTCACCACCTCCGTGCCCCGCAGAGCGGCGACGATGAGGATGAGGAACAGGATGAGGATGGGGATGAGGATTAGGACAGGGACAGAGATGGGGGTGAGGATGATGATGATGAGGATGAGGATGATGATGAGGATGATGAGGATGATGATGGGCGCGGGCAGGCAGCAGTATCCATCTCTCACCACCTCCGTGCCCCGCAGAGCGGCGACGATGAGGAGTACCGGCGCATCTACACCACCAAGATCAAACCGCGGCTCAGGTCCGAGGAGGGCCCCGAGGCCGAGGGGACGCAGAGCAGAACCATCACGGTCACCCGCAGGGTCACCGCCTACACCGTGGACGTCTCCGGCCGCGACGGCGACCTCGCCCTCGCCGACGTCCGAGCGGGGCCGGGCCACCCGCCCGGGACACCTGAGGGGCTTCACCTGAGCCAAATTCCCGCTGGAGAAACTGGAAAATCCCTGCCGGGCTGGAAGGGCGCCGGGGCCTCGCCAGCGTCGCCGCGGGTGGAGGCCAACGGACAGTTTGGGGAGCTGGACGGGTCCCTGCCCGTGGCCGGAGGGGCTCCGTGTCCCCACGGGGAGCTCAGCGGCTCCTCCCCAGTGGACGTGGGGAAAGTCAAGATCCCGACGTTAAAAATCCCCAAATTCGGGTTCCAGGCTGGCGGTGAAGCTCCGGCCCCGCAGGTGGACGTCACCGCCCCGGTGCCGCAGGTGGACGTGGCGGTCAAAGGTGCCACCAAGGTCCCCTGCCCTCCACTGGACGTAGAGGTTCCAGCCACGGATGGCGCCAAGGGGAAAATCAAAATCCCGCACTTGACCTTCCCCAAATTCACTGCCCAGGGCGACGGCGGCGCCGCCGTGGATGCCCCCAAGGGCGTGGCCGTCCCCGAGGGCGTGGCCGTCCCCGAGGTGGCCCTGGAAGGAGAATGGAAAGGCCCCACCTTCAAGAAGGTGGAAACGCCCCAAATTTCGCTGTCGGACGTGAACCTGAACCTGAGGGGCCCCAGAGGGGAAGGGGACCCCAAAGGCCTCGGCCCCAAGGGGCTCCAGGTGGAGCTGAAGGGTCCCCAGGTGGACGTGGCCGGGCCGGGGGGCGGCCTGAAGGGCGTGGAGGTGGACGTGAAGGGGCTGAAGGGAGGAGTGGACGCGTCCGTGCCCACCCTGGGGGGCGAAGTGAGGGGGCCACAGCTGGACCTGAAGGGGCCCCAAATTGGGGTGGGGGTGCCCGAGATGAGCATCAAGACCCCCCAGGTGTCCGTGCCCGACGCCGACCTGAGCCTCAAAGGGCCCGGAGCGAGGGGAACTCTGGATGTTTGTGCCCCAAAACTGGAAGGGGAACTGAAGAGCCCCGGGCTGGACATCAAAGGCCCCAGAGTGGAGGTGGGGAGCCCAGAAATGGAGATCCAGGGGCCCGAGGGGAAACTGAGGTTCCCCAAGCTGAAAATGCCCAAATTTGGGGTGAAGGGAGAGAGCCCCAGCGCCGAGGTGACCCTTCCCAAAGGGGGGGTGGACGTCTCCTGCCCCAAGGTGGACGTCAGCGCCCCGAGCGTGGACGTCAAAGGCCCCAAGGTGGACGTTGAGGCGCCCGAAGTGGACGTGCACGGCCCCGAGGGGAAATTCAAGATGCCCAAATTCAAAATGCCCAAATTTGGGATGCCTGGGGTGAAAGCAGAAGGTCCAGAGCTGGACGTGAACCTCCCAAAGGGCGGCGTGGCGGTGTCCGGCCCCAAGGTGGACGTTGAGGCGCCGAGTTTGGACATCCAGGCCCCCAAAATCTCCGTGCCGGACGTTGGGGTGACCCTGAACGGCGCCAAGGCCAGCGGCGACCTGGACGTGTCCGTGCCGGGTTTGAAGGGCCCCGAGCTGGAGATCAAAGGGCCCAAAGTCGAGGTTGAAGCGCCAAATTTGGACGTCCAAGGCCCCGAGGGGAAACTGAGGTTCCCCAAGATGAAAATGCCCAAATTTGGGGTGAAGGGAGAGAGCCCCGAGCTCGAGGTGACCCTTCCCAAAGGGGGGGTGGACGTTTCAGGTCCCGGCGTCGCCGTTGAGGTCCCCGGCGTGGACCTGAAGGGCCCCAAGGTGAAGGTGCCCGAGGTGGGCGTCAAAACCCCCCAGATCTCCATGCCCGACATCGACCTGAGCCTCAAAGGGCCCAAAGTCAAGGCAGATTTGGACGTTTCCACCCCAAAACTGGAAGGGGAGCTGAAGACCCCTGGGCTGGAGATCAAAGGGCCCAAAGTCGAGGTTGAAGCGCCAAATTTGGACGTCCAAGGCCCCGAGGGCAAACTGAAGTTCCCCAAGATGAAAATGCCCAAATTTGGGGTGAAGGGAGAGAGCCCCGAGCTCGAGGTGACGCTCCCCAAGGGGGAGGTGGACATCAACGCCCCCAAGGTGGACATCAATGCCCCCAAAGTGGACATCAATGCCCCCAAAGTGGACATCAATGCCCCCAAGGTGGACATCAATGCCCCCAAAGTGGACATTTCGGCCCCCAAAGTGGACATCAATGCCCCCAAAGTGGACATTTCGGCCCCCAAAGTGGACATTTCTGCCCCCAAAGTGGACATCAATGCCCCCAAAGTGGACATCAGTGCCCCCAGGGTGGACATTTCCGCCCCCAAAGTGGACATCAGCGCCCCCAGCGTGGACGTGGAAGGGCCGGAGGTGAAAGGGAAAGGCCTCAAGTTCAAAATGCCCGAACTCAACGTTCAGACCCCCAAAATCTCCATGCCCGATGTGGATCTGGGCTTGAAGGCCCCGAAAATCAAAGGGGACCTCGGAATTTCTGGGCTGAAGGGCCCGAAAATCGACGTGAAAGGCCCCAAAGTGGACGTGGAAAGTGCCAAAATCGACGTGCAAGGTCCCAAGGTGGATGTGGAAGGTCCCAAGGTGGATGTGGACGTGCCTGAGGTGGACTTGGAGTGTCCAGAAGGGAAGATGAAAGGCCCCAAATTCAAGATGCCCAAACTCAACATCAAATCCCCCAAAATCTCGATGCCGGACGTGGATTTGAACCTGAAGGGACACAAAGTGAAGGGAGAGGTGGACGTGTCCCTCCCCAAGGTCGAAGGTGACCTCAAGGGGCCGAAGGTGGACGTGGAGGTCCCGGACGTCCACCTGGAGGGTCCAGAGGCCAAACTGAAAATGCCCAAAATGAAATTGCCTCATTTCAACGTGTCCGGCCCCAAAATGGAGGGGCCCGAGGTGGACGTGACCCTGCCCAAAGGAGAGGTGGACGTCTCGGGGCCGGAGGTGGACATTGAGGGTCCAGAGGTGGACGTTGGAGGAGTGGAAGGGAAATGGAAAGGTCCCAAATTCCGGATGCCCAAACTCAACATCAAATCCCCCAAAATCTCGATGCCGGACGTGGATTTGAACCTGAAGGGACCCAAAGTGAAGGGAGACGTGGACGTGTCCCTCCCCAAGGTGGAAGGGGAGTTGAAAGCTCCAGAAGTGGACATCAAAGGCCCCAAGGTGGACGTGGAGGTGCCCGGCGTGGATTTGGAGGGGCCTGAGGGGAAGATCAAAGGGCCCAAGTTCAAGATGCCCGAGATGCACATCAAGACCCAGAAGATCTCCATGCCCGACGTGGACATCAACCTCAAGGGCCCCAAGGTCAAGGGCGACGTGGACGTGTCCCTGCCAAAGCTGGAGGGTGACCTGAAGGGGCCTGAGCTGGACATCAAGGGCCCCAAAGTGGACATTGAGGCTCCTGATGTGGACATTCACGGGCCTGAGGGGAAATTCAAGATGCCCAAATTCAAAATGCCCAAATTTGGGATGCCGGGGGTCAAGGCAGAAGGCCCCGAGGTGGACGTGAACCTCCCGACAGGAAACCTGGATGTGTCCGGCCCCAAGGTGGACATTGAGGGGCCAGAGGTGGACGTGGAGCTGCCGGAGGGGAAGGTGAAGGGTCCGAAATTCAAGATGCCCGAGATGCACATCAAGGCCCCCAAGATCTCCATGCCCGACGTTGATTTCAACCTGAAAGGCCCCAAACTGAAGGGTGACATCGATGTTTCTGCTCCCAAGCTGGAAGGTGACCTGAAGGGGCCTGAACTGGACATCAAGGGCCCCAAAGTGGACATTGAGGCCCCTGATGTGGACATTCACGGGCCTGAGGGGAAATTCAAGATGCCCAAATTCAAAATGCCCAAATTTGGGATGAAGGGAGAAGGCCCCGAGGTGGACGTGAACCTCCCAAAAGGAGACCTGGATGTGTCCGGCCCCAAGGTGGACATTGAAGGGCCCGAGGTGGACATTGAGGGCCCTGAGGGGAAGGTGAAGGGCCCCAAGTTCAAGATGCCCGAGATGCATTTTAAGACCCCCAAGATCTCCATGCCTGACATTGATTTGAATCTAAAGGGTCCAAAACTGAAGGGGGACGTCGATGTCTCTGTACCAAAGCTTGAGGGTGACCTGAAAGGCCCCGAAATTGACCTGAAGGGCCCCAAAGTGGACATTGAAGCCCCTGATGTGGACATTCACGGCCCTGAGGGGAAATTCAAGATGCCCAAATTCAAAATGCCCAAATTTGGGATGAAGGGAGAAGGCCCCGAGGTGGACGTGAACCTCCCAAAAGGAGACCTGGATGTGTCCGGCCCCAAGGTGGACATTGAAGGGCCAGAGGTGGATGTGGAGCTGCCAGAGGGGAAGGTGAAGGGTCCCAAATTCAAAATGCCCGAGATGCACATCAAGGCCCCCAAGATCTCCATGCCTGACGTTGATTTCAACCTGAAGGGCCCCAAAGTCAAGGGTGACATCGATGTTTCTGCTCCAAAGCTGGAGGGTGACCTGAAGGGGCCTGAACTGGACATCAAGGGCCCCAAAGTGGACATTGAGGCTCCTGACGTGGACATTCACGGGCCTGAGGGGAAATTCAAGATGCCCAAGTTCAAAATGCCCAAATTTGGGATGCCGGGGGTCAAGGCAGAAGGCCCCGAGGTGGACGTGAACCTCCCAAAAGGAGACCTGGATGTGTCCGGCCCCAAGGTGGACATTGAAGGTCCAGAGGTGGACGTGGAGCTGCCGGAGGGGAAGATCAAAGGCCCCAAGTTCAAGATGCCCGAAATGAACATCAAGGCCCCCAAAATTTCCATGCCCGACATCGACCTCAACCTGAAGGGCCCCAAAGTCAAGGGGGGTGTTGATGTCTCTGCTCCAAAGCTGGAGGGTGACCTGAAGGGGCCTGAACTGGACATCAAGGGACCCAAAGTGGACATTGAGGCTCCTGACGTGGACATTCATGGCCCAGAAGGAAAATTCAAGATGCCCAAGTTCAAAATGCCCAAATTTGGGATGAAGGGAGAAGGCCCCGAGGTGGACGTGAACCTCCCAAAAGCGAACTTGGATGTGTCCGGCCCCAAGGTGGACGTTGAGATGCCGAGTGTGGACATTGAGGGCCCCGAGGGGAAGATCAAAGGCCCCAAGTTCAAGATGCCCGAGATGCACATCAAGGCCCCCAAAATTTCCATGCCCGACATCGACCTGAACCTGAAGGGCCCCAAAGTCAAGGGGGGCGTGGATGTCTCCGTCCCCAAATTGGAGGGCGACCTGAAAGGTCCGGATGTGAACATTAAAGGTCCCAAGTTGGATGTGGACGTTCCTGAGGTGGACGTTGAAGGTCCCGAGGGGAAGTGGAAGGGCCCCAAGCTCAAGATGCCCGAGATGAACATCAAGGCGCCGAAATTTTCTCTGCCTGATGTCGACCTGAACCTGAAAGGTCCCAAAGTGAAGGGAGACGTGGGCGTGTCTGCCCCAAAAATAGAAGGTGACGTGAAAGTGCCGGATCTGGAGGTGAAAGGACCCAAAGTGGACGTGGATGTCCCCGACGTGGAGCTGGAGTGCCCCGAGGGGAAGATCAAAGGCCCCAAGTTCAAGATGCCCGAGATGCACATCAAGGCCCCCAAGATCTCCATGCCCGACTTTGATCTCAACCTGAAGGGCCCCAAAATCAAGGGAGACGTGGATGTGTCCGTCCCAAAAATTGAGGGAGATTTGAAGGCCCCAGATGTCGACATCAAAGGCCCCAAGGTCAATGTTGATCTCCCCGACGTGGAGCTGGAGTGCCCCGAGGGGAAGATCAAAGGCCCCAAGTTCAAGATGCCCGAAATGCACTTCAAAACCCCCAAAATCTCCATGCCCGACATCGACCTCAACCTGAAGGGCCCCAAACTCAAGGGGGATTTGGACATTTCTGCTCCGAAACTGGAAGGTGACCTGAAGGGCCCAGACGTGGACATCAAAGGTCCCAAGGTGGACATCGAAGCCCCAGAGGTGGACATTGACCTCCCCGAGGGGAAGGTGAAGGGCCCCAAGTTCAAGATGCCCGAGATGCACTTCAAGGCCCCCAAGATCTCCATGCCCGACTTCGATCTGAACCTGAAGGGCCCCAAGGTCAAGGGTGACGTCGATGTGTCCGTGCCGAAGCTTGAAGGGGACCTGAAAGGGCCGGAGGTGTCGCTGAAAGGTCCCAAAGTGGACGTTGATGTCCCCGATGTGGAGCTGGAGTGTCCAGAGGGGAAGATCAAAGGCCCCAAGTTCAAGATGCCCGAGATGCACATCAAGGCCCCCAAGATCTCCATGCCCGACATCGACCTCAACCTGAAGGGCCCCAAAATAAAGGGGGACGTCGATGTCTCTGTTCCAAAGCTCGAGGGTGACCTGAAAGCCCCAGACATCGACATCAAAGGCCCCAAAGTCAATGTGGACCTCCCCGACGTGGAGCTGGAGTGTCCTGAGGGGAAGATCAAAGGCCCCAAGTTCAAGATGCCCGAGATGCACATCAAGGCCCCCAAGATCTCCATGCCCGACGTTGATTTCAACCTGAAGGGCCCCAAACTGAAGGGTGACATCGATGTTTCTGCTCCAAAGCTGGAGGGTGACCTGAAGGGGCCTGAACTGGACATCAAGGGCCCCAAAGTGGACATTGAGGCCCCTGATGTGGACATTCACGGGCCTGAGGGGAAATTCAAGATGCCCAAGTTCAAAATGCCCAAATTTGGGATGAAGGGAGAAGGTCCCGAGGTGGACGTGAACCTCCCAAAAGGAGACCTGGATGTGTCCGGCCCCAAGGTGGACATTGAAGGGCCAGAGGTGGACATTGAGGGCCCCGAGGGGAAGGTGAAGGGTCCCAAGTTCAAGATGCCCGAGATGCATTTTAAGACCCCCAAGATCTCCATGCCTGACATCGACCTCAATCTGAAAGGCCCCAAATTGAAGGGTGACATCGATGTTTCTGCTCCAAAGCTCGAGGGTGACCTGAAAGCCCCAGAGATTGACATCAAGGGCCCCAAAGTCGATGTTGATCTCCCCGATGTTGATTTGGAAGGCCCTGAGGGGAAGATCAAAGGCCCCAAGTTCAAGATGCCCGAGATGCACATCAAGGCCCCCAAGTTCTCCATGCCCGATGTTGATTTCAGCCTGAAGGGCCCCAAAGTCAAAGGTGACATCGACGTCTCTGTCCCCAAGCTGGAAGGGGACCTAAAAGGCCCCGAAATCGACATCAAAGGCCCCAAAGTGGACGTTGATGTGCCAGACGTGGACATTCACGGCCCAGAAGGAAAAATAAAATTCCCCAAATTCAAAATGCCCAAATTTGGGATGCCTGGCGTCAAGGCAGAAGGCCCCGAGGTGGACGTGAACCTCCCGACTGGAAACCTGGATGTGTCCGGCCCCAAGGTGGACATTGAAGGGCCAGAGGTGGACATTGACCTCCCCGAGGGGAAGGTGAAGGGCCCCAAGTTCAAGATGCCCGAGATGCACATCAAGGCCCCCAAGATCTCCATGCCCGACATCGACCTGAACCTGAAAGGCCCCAAACTGAAGGGGGACATCGATGTTTCTGCTCCAAAGCTCGAGGGTGACCTGAAAGCCCCGGAGATTGACCTGAAGGGCCCCAAAGTCGATGTTGATCTCCCCGATGTTGAGTTGGAAGGGCCAGAGGGGAAGATCAAAGGCCCCAAGTTCAAGATGCCCGAGATGCACATCAAGGCCCCCAAGATCTCCATGCCCGACGTCGATTTCAGCCTGAAAGGCCCCAAAGTCAAAGGTGACATCGACGTCTCTGTCCCCAAGCTGGAAGGGGACCTAAAAGGCCCCGAAATTGACATCAAAGGCCCCAAACTGGACATCGAGGCACCTGACGTGGACATTCACGGCCCAGAAGGAAAAATAAAATTCCCCAAGTTCAAGATGCCCAAATTTGGGATGCCCGGGGTCAAGGCAGAAGGCCCCGAGGTGGACGTGAACCTCCCGACAGGAAACCTGGATGTGTCCGGCCCCAAGGTGGACATTGAAGGGCCAGAGGTGGACATTGACCTCCCCGAGGGGAAGATCAAAGGCCCCAAGTTCAAGATGCCCGAGATGCACATCAAAGCTCCCAAGATCTCCATGCCCGACGTTGATTTCAACCTGAAGGGCCCCAAATTGAAGGGAGACGTCGACGTTTCTGCTCCAAAGCTTGAGGGTGACCTGAAAGCCCCAGACATCGACATCAAGGGCCCCAAAGTCGATGTTGATCTCCCCGACGTGGAGCTGGAAGGGCCAGAGGGGAAGATCAAAGGCCCCAAGTTCAAGATGCCCGAGATGCACATCAAGGCCCCCAAGATCTCCATGCCCGACGTTGATTTCAGCCTGAAGGGCCCCAAAATCAAGGGTGACATCGATGTTTCTGCTCCGAAGCTGGAGGGTGACCTGAAGGGGCCTGAACTGGACATCAAGGGCCCCAAACTGGACATCGAGGCACCCGACGTGGACATTCACGGCCCAGAAGGGAAAATCAAAATGCCCAAATTCAAGATGCCCAAATTCGGCTTTTCTGGGCCCAAAGTGGAAGGCCCCGAGGTGGACGTGAACCTCCCCGAGGCCGAGGTCAGCATTTCGGGTCCAAAAGTCGACGTTTCTGTCCCCGAGCTGGACGTGGAAGGCCCCGAAGGGAAACTGAAGGGCCCCAAGCTGAAGAAGCCGGAGCTGCAGTTCAACGTCCCCAAGATCTCCATGCCCGACATCGACCTCAACCTGAAGGGCCCCAAACTGAAAGGCGACCTCGACGCTTCTCTGCCCAGCGTGGAGGGCGAGCTGAAGGGCCCCAAAGTGGACATCAAGGGGCCGGAGCTTGAGCTGGAGGGGCCGAAGGTGGACCTGGAAGGAAAAGCTAAAAAATCCAGGTTTAAACTCCCCAAGTTTGGCTTTTCTGGCCCAAAAGTTCAAAGCCCCGAGGTGGATGTGAAGGTTAAGAAGCCTGAGGTGGAACTGTCCGGCCCGAAAGTGGAGGTCCAGGCTCCGGATTTGGACGTGCAGGGGAAATCCAAGGGCTCCAAATTCAAAATGCCTTTTCTGAACATTTCTTCACCCAAAGTGTCGATGCCGGACGTGGAGCTGAACCTGAAGGGGCACAAGATGAAGGGGGAGTTTGACCTGTCCACCCCCAAACTGGAAGGGGAGCTGAAGGGTCCTGAGGTGGACATCAAGGGCCCCAAGGTCAACGTCGAGGCCCCCGACGTGGACGTTCACGGCCCGGAGGGGAAAATCAAAATGCCCAAGTTCAAAATGCCCAAATTTGGTGTTCCTGGGTTTAAAGGGGAGGGGCCAGAGGTGGACGTGAACCTGCCCACAGGAGAACTGGACGTGTCCGGTCCCAAAGTGGACATTGAAGGTCCGGAGGTGGACATTGAGGGGCCCGAGGGGAAGATCAAAGGCCCCAAGTTCAAGATGCCCGAGATGAACATCAAGGCCCCCAAGATCTCCATGCCCGACATCGACCTCAACCTGAAGGGCCCCAAAGTCAAGGGGGACGTGGACGTGTCCCTGCCCCAGGTGGACCTGAAGGGACCCAAGGTGGACGTGGAAGTTCCCGCCGTCAATGTCGAGGGTCCGAAAGGGAAAATCAAAGGCCCCAAATTCAAAATGCCCGAGATGAACATCAAAGCTCCCAACCTGTCCATGCCGGACCTGGACCTCAACCTGAAAGGTCCCAAGGTCAAAGGGGGGCTGGACGTCGATCTGTCCGCACCAAAAATCGAAGGGGACCTGAACTTGCCGGACGTTGACATCAAAGGCCCCAAGGTGGACATTGAAGGGCCAGAGGTGGACATTGAGGGGCCCGAGGGGAAGATCAAAGGGCCCAAGTTCAAGATGCCCGAGATGCACATCAAGGCCCCCAAGATCTCCATGCCCGACGTTGATTTCAACCTGAAGGGCCCCAAAGTCAAGGGTGACATCGATGTTTCTGCTCCAAAGCTGGAGGGTGACCTGAAGGGGCCTGAACTGGACATCAAGGGCCCCAAAGTGGACATTGAAGCCCCTGATGTGGACATTCACGGGCCTGAGGGGAAATTCAAGATGCCCAAATTCAAGATGCCCAAATTTGGGATGAAGGGAGAAGGCCCCGAGGTGGACGTGAACCTCCCAAAAGGAGACCTGGATGTGTCCGGCCCCAAGGTGGACATTGAAGGGCCTGAGGTGGACATTGAGGGGCCAGAGGGGAAGGTGAAGGGCCCCAAGTTCAAGATGCCCGAGATGCATTTTAAGACCCCCAAGATCTCCATGCCCGACATCGACCTCAATCTGAAGGGCCCCAAATTGAAGGGGGACGTCGATGTCTCGGTCCCCAAGCTGGAGGGTGACCTGAAGGGCCCCGAAATTGACATCAAGGGCCCCAAAGTCAATGTTGATCTCCCTGATGTGGAGCTGGAAGGGCCAGAGGGGAAAATCAAAGGCCCCAAGTTCAAGATGCCCGAGATGCACATCAAGGCCCCCAAGATCTCCATGCCCGACGTCGATCTCAACCTGAAGGGCCCCAAAGTGAAGGGAGATGTGGACGTGTCCCTGCCAAGCGTGGAAGGAGACCTCAAAGGGCCAAAGGTGGATGTGAAAGGCCCTGAATTCGATGTTTCTGCCCCAGATGTTCAAATTGAGGGCCCTGAAGGGAAAATCAAAGGCCCCAAGTTCAAGATGCCCGAGATGCACATCAAGGCCCCCAAGATCTCCATGCCTGACTTTGATCTCAACCTGAAGGGCCCCAAATTGAAGGGAGACGTCGACGTTTCTGCTCCAAAGCTTGAGGGTGACCTGAAAGCCCCAGACATCGACATCAAGGGCCCCAAAGTCGATGTTGATCTCCCCGACGTGGAGCTGGAAGGGCCTGAGGGGAAGATCAAAGGCCCCAAGTTCAAGATGCCCGAGATGCACATCAAGGCCCCCAAGATCTCCATGCCCGACGTTGATTTCAACCTGAAAGGCCCCAAAATCAAGGGTGATGTGGACGTGTCCCTGCCAAAGCTGGAAGGGGACCTGAAGGGGCCTGAAGTGGACATCAAGGGCCCCAAAGTGGACATTGAGGCCCCTGATGTGGACATTCACGGGCCTGAGGGGAAATTCAAGATGCCCAAATTCAAAATGCCCAAATTTGGGATGAAGGGGGAAGGCCCCGAGGTGGACGTGAACCTCCCAAAAGGAGACCTGGATGTGTCCGGCCCCAAGGTGGACGTTGAGATGCCGAGTGTGGACATTGAGGGGCCAGAGGGGAAGGTGAAGGGTCCCAAGTTCAAGATGCCCGAGATGCACATCAAGGCCCCCAAGATCTCCATGCCCGACATCGACCTCAATCTGAAAGGCCCCAAAGTGAAGGGCGATGTCGATGTTTCCCTTCCCAAAGTTGAAGGAGACCTGAAAGCCCCAGACTTCGACATCAAGGGCCCCAAAGTCGATGTTGATCTCCCCGATGTTGAGTTGGAAGGGCCAGAGGGGAAGATCAAAGGCCCCAAGTTCAAGATGCCCGAGATGCACATCAAGGCCCCCAAAATCTCCATGCCCGACGTTGATTTCAACCTGAAGGGCCCCAAACTGAAGGGTGACATCGATGTCTCTGTCCCCAAGCTGGAAGGGGACCTAAAAGGCCCCGAAATTGACATCAAGGGCCCCAAAGTGGACGTTGATGTGCCAGATGTGGACATTCACGGCCCAGAAGGGAAAATCAAAATGCCCAAGTTCAAGATGCCCAAATTCGGCTTTTCTGGGCCCAAAGTGGAAGGCCCCGAGGTGGACGTGAACCTCCCGACAGGAAACCTGGATGTGTCCGGCCCCAAGGTGGACATTGAAGGGCCAGAGGTGGACATTGACCTCCCCGAGGGGAAGGTGAAGGGCCCCAAGTTCAAGATGCCCGAGATGCACATCAAGGCCCCCAAGATCTCCATGCCCGACATCGACCTGAACCTGAAGGGCCCCAAGGTCAAGGGTGACGTGGACGTGTCCCTGCCCAGCGTGGAGGCAGAGCTGAAAGGGCCCGAGGTCAACGTCACTGGCCCCGAGGTGGCCATCGAGAGCCCCGAGGGCAAATTCAAACTGCCCAAGTTCAAGATGCCCAAATTCTCCATGCCTGGGTTCAAAGGGGACGGGGTGGACGCTGACCTGACCCTCCCCAAGGGTGACGTGGCCATTTCAGGCCCCAGCGTGGACCTGGAGGCTCCTGAGCTGAGCGTGGACGGGAAAGTCAAAGGTCCCAAATTTTCCATGCCCGAGATGCACATCAAGGCCCCCAAGATCTCCATGCCTGATGTCGATTTCAACCTGAAGGGCCCCAAAGTGAAGGGGGACGTCGATGTCTCTGTTCCCAAACTCGAGGGTGACCTGAAAGCCCCAGACATCGACATCAAAGGCCCCAAAGTCGATGTTGATCTCCCCGACGTGGAGCTGGAAGGGCCTGAGGGGAAGATCAAAGGCCCCAAGTTCAAGATGCCCGAGATGCACATCAAGGCCCCCAAGATCTCCATGCCCGACGTTGATTTCAACCTGAAGGGCCCCAAAGTCAAGGGTGACATCGATGTTTCTGCTCCAAAGCTGGAGGGTGACCTGAAGGGGCCTGAACTGGACATCAAGGGCCCCAAAGTGGACATTGAAGCCCCTGATGTGGACATTCACGGGCCTGAGGGGAAATTCAAGATGCCCAAGTTCAAAATGCCCAAATTTGGGATGAAGGGGGAAGGCCCCGAGGTGGACGTGAACCTCCCAAAAGGAGACCTGGATGTGTCCGGCCCCAAGGTGGACATTGAAGGGCCAGAGGTGGACATTGAGGGGCCAGAGGGGAAGGTGAAGGGTCCCAAGTTCAAGATGCCCGAGATGCACATCAAGGCCCCCAAGATCTCCATGCCTGACGTCGATTTCAGCCTGAAGGGCCCCAAAATCAAGGGTGACATCGACGTCTCTGCCCCCAAGCTGGAGGGGAACCTGCAGTGCCCGGATGTCGACCTCAAGGGCCCCAGAGTGGACATTCAGGCACCGGACGTGACCCTGGAAGGGCCCAAGGTGAAGATGCCCGAGATGCACATCAAGACCCCCCAGATCTCCATGCCCGACATCGACCTCAGCCTGAAGGGGCTGAAGGTCAAAGGCGACGCTGACCTGCACGGCCCCAGGCTCGAGGGGGGCCTGAAGGGCCCCGAGATCGACATCAAAGGCCCCAAAGTGGAGCTCGAGGGCCCAGCGGTCGACGTCGATGGTCTGGAGGGGAAGGTGAAGCTGCCCAAAATGAAAATGCCCAAATTTGGCTTGAAGGGCGAAGGTCCCGAGGTGGACGTGAACTTGCCAAAGGCCGAGGTGGATCTGTCTGGGCCCAAGGTTGATCTCAGCCTGCCAGAGGTCAACGTTGAAGGTCCGGAGGGCAAAGTGAAAGGCCCCAAACTGAAAATGCCTGAAATGCACGTGAACGTCCCCAAAATCTCCATGCCCGAGATAGACTTGAACCTGAAAGGCCACAAAACCAAGGGCGGCTTTGACATTTCCACCCCAAAGGTGGAAGGTCACCTGAAAGGCCCCGAGGTCGACCTCAAAGGCCCAGAATTTGGGGTCAAAGGCCCTGAAGTTGACATTGAATGTCCTGACGTGAACGTCGAGGTTCCAGAAGCCAACATCAAAGCTCCCAAGTTCAAAAAGTCCAAATTTGGGTTTGGGATGAAGAGCCCCAAGGCCGAGGTGGATTTACCTGAGGCCGAGCTGAACGTGGAGTCACCCGAGGCCCACCTGTCTGCGAAGGGCAAGAAGAGCAAGTTCAAGATGCCCAAAATCCACATGAGCGGCCCCAAAGTGAAGGGCAAGAAGGGGGCGTTCGAGGTCAGCGCGGCCGGGGCCGAGCTGGACGCGGAGCTCAGCGCCACCGGCCCCGACGTTGCCGTGGGCGGAAACGTGAAATCCCCCAAGGGCAAGAAACCCATGTTTGGGAAGATCTCCTTCCCGGACGTCGAATTTGACCTGAAATCGCACAAATTCCGCGGGGAGGCCTCGGCGGGGGCCCCGAAAGTCGAGGGCGACCTGGAGGTCAAGGGCGACCTCAACGTGGACATGGAAGGCCCCGAGGTGAACCTGAAGAGCCCAAAACTGAAACTGCCCGGGGTCCAGGTGGGCGCGGGGGGCGCGAAGGTGGGGGGGGAGCTGAAGGGACCCCCCGGGATCGGCGTCGAGGTGAAAGGACCAAAAGTGAAAGGTGAATTCGGCGTGAGCGGGGCACAACTGGAAGGTCCCGAGGTCAACCTGGGATGGCCCAAGGGGGGCAAAACGGGTTTGGGGCTGGAAATGCCGGACGTGAGCTCGGAGGTGGACGTGAAGCTCAAAGGGCCCCAGATCTCCGGAGCTGAGCTGGAGGGGAACCTGAAAGGACCAAAATTAAAGGGAGATTTGGACATTTCGGGCTCCGTGGAAGGGCCAGGGGTGGGCCTGGACCTCGGCGGCCTCGGGGGGAAGGTGAAGCTGCCCACGGTGAAGACCCCGACCCTGGAGGTCCAGGGCGGCAGCCCCTGCTCCGTCCAGTCCCTGGGGGCCAGCCTGGACCTCCAGGGGCCCTCGCTGGACGTCTCTGGCCTGGATGTGGATGTCAACACGAAAGGACCAAAGTTGAAAGGAGAGGTTGGCGTCAAATCCCCCCAGGTGTCGGCGGACGACGCCGGTTTTGAGATTTTGGGGGGCACCATCAAGCTCCCGTCGCTGAAGCTGCCCCAGTTCAGCATCTCCAGCCCCGGAGGGGACGCGGGGCTCACTCTGGAGGGGCCCCAGGTCAAGGGGGGGCTGGAAGGCCCCGAGGTGGAGCTGAAAGGGCCGAAATTCTCCTCGCCGGACGCTGAGCTGAGGCTGAAAGGACCAAACGTGGACGTGGCCGGTGATATCAAAGGGTCAAAGGTCAGCGTGGACGCCCCTCACGGAGGGGTCGGCGTCCACCTGGAGGCTCCGGCCATGGAAGTGTCCGGCTCGGGGCTGAACCTCAATGTGAAGGGGCCGAAGGTCAAAGGTGGGGTTGAGGCCACACCGCCATCAGTCAGTGCCGCTTCCGGAACCTTCCACGCCTCCTGCCCCAAGCTGGGCGCCGAGGGCGGCCAGGTCAAGGTGTCCTTCCCCAAGCTCCGCATGCCCAAATTCGTCTTCTCGGAGCCCGAGCCCAAGGGCCGCGAGGTCGGCGTGGACGTCGAGTTCCCCGAGGCGGAGCCGGACGAGGCCGAGGCGCGGCTGAAGAGATCCAAGCTCAAGATGCCCAAATTCAACTTCTCCAAGCAGAAAGGCCGGGCCGGCGGCGGCGGCGGCGCCGCCCTGGGGTCCCCCGAGGCCGCGTCCGGCTCGGCGTCCGGCTCCAAGGCCAGCCTGGAGGGCGAGCTGGAGGCCGAGGCGCCCTCGGGCAAGGCCAAGTTCTCGCTGTTCCGCGGGAAGAAGTCGCGGCCGCGCTCGTCGTCCTTCAGCGAGGCCGAGCCCGAGGGCGCCCGGCAGCCCCGGGGCAAATTCGGGACCTTCGGGGGCATCGGCTCCAAGGGCAAGGGCAGCTACGAGGTGACCCCCGGCCACGAGGACGGCGCGAGGTCGCCCCAGGCCGCCCGGCTCTCGTCGTCGTCGTCGTCGTCCGAGGGCGGCGCCCGCGCCGGGGTCCGGCTGCCCGAGCTGGAGCTGGCGGTGGCCAAACGCAAGGAGTGACCACTGGGGTGGTCAGCGAGTGACCACCGGGAGGTCATGAATGACCACTGCAGGAGTGACCACCTGGAGGTCATGAATGACCACTGCAGGAGTGACCACCTGGAGGCCATGAGTGACCACCTGGGATGGCCACCAGGAGATCATGAGTGACCACCTGGAGGCCATGAGTGACCCTTGGGTGGTCATGAGTGACCCCTGGAGTGGTCAGCAGTGACCCCGGGGGGGGTTGTACATAGCCCTGCCCCGAGGGACCCCCACGTGTACAGAGTGGGGGGGAGGGGCTGGGGGTCCCCCCCTCCCCCCGGATTTTGGGGTCCCTCCCCCCCCCCCCCCGTCAAGAGCTTCTCACTTCTTCTCTCCCAATTTATCTTTTTTTTTTTTTTTTTTTGATATTTTTATTGGGGTTTATTTTTGTGTCCCCCGTTTTTTTTCTCCTCCTCCTCCTCCCCAAAATATTTTCAGTGTTTGGTTCGTGGAAATGTGGAAATTAATTTTTTTTCCCCTCCATTTTAACCTTTTTTTTTTTCTTTTCTTTTTTCTTTTTTTTTTTTTTTTTTTTTTTTTTGCGGGGCTGGAGGTTCTGCTGGGTCGATGGATTTATTCAAAATTTGGGGTTTGTTTTAGTTTGTGAAAGAAATGAAACCAAAACTGTGGATTTTTTATTAAAAAAAACCCTATCCAAAACCATATTAAAAAACAAAGCAAAAATATGGATTTACCTAAAAAAAGGAACCAAATAAAATGGAATTACTAAAAAAAAAACACAAAGTAAAAATGTGGATCCATTAAAAAAAAATTGGAAAAATTAACATAAAAATCAGTTAAATAAAAGAATTGACAGAGGAAAAATTGGGTCTGTTAAGAAAATAAACCAAAGAATGTGGATTTATTGAGCAGAATAAACAAAAAAAGTGGATTTATTACTAAAATAAACAAACATATGGATTTATAATTAGATAAACCAAAACCATGTATTTATTAATAAAATAAACCAAAATATGGATTTATTAATAAAATAAACAGCAAAAAAGGATTTATTAATAAAATAATCCAAAGAAAATGTATTTATTACATAAAATAAACCAAAAAATATGGATTTAACACATAAAATAAACCAAAACCATGGATTTATTACTAAAATAAAGCAAAACCATGGGTTTGTTATTAAAAATAAACAGAAGAACGTGGGTTTATTATTAAAAATAAACCTAAACCATGGATTTAATACTAGAAACAAACCAAATAAACCAACTGTGACCTCTGGGATGGATCAGTGTCCCCTGAGCTGGGAAATTCCATCCGTGGCACAAGACCCGGAGCTCGAATGACTCCAGCAGGACGAAGCCAGCCCAGAGCTGCTCCCGAGGGCTTATTTTTACTTTATTTTCATTTTATTTTCCTTTTTTTAAGCTGTTTTATCGCTGTTTTTGTTGTATTTGTTACATCCTTTGTACTATAATTTGATAAATTTCCGTCTCGTTTATCCCCAAAGTTTAAAAGGATCGTCCAGGGTAAAGTTTTGTTTGTGAGGAATTTTTTTTTTGGGGGGGGGAATTTTAAATAAATTAAATTAAAAATAAAAAATTAAAAAAAAAAATAACCCTCAGAAAATGGAAGAAACCTTTTCCCTTTGCAGCACTTTAACGCCGATTAACGGGAGAAAATCCGGGGTGGAAAACGCAAATAAAATTTGTTTATTAACCGCGACTTTGGTGCACTTTGGCTCATTTTGGGCTCCAATTTGGGGATTTTTCGCTCCAATCGGATCCTCCCGTTGGATTTGGGGGTCCCAACCCCCCCCCAACCCCAAAATTTGGGATCCTGTCCCCTCTCCCATCTCGAATTTCAGGTCCCCTCCCCCCACCATGGCTCCACCCCCTCCCAAATTTGGGATTTCCCCGCCTCCTATTGCCCCTCCCCCCCAGGCCCTTTCTGCCCCTCCCTCTCCCCAAAAATCCCCCCCACACTTTGGTTCTCCCGCCCGCGGGGGGCGCTGCTGCGCATTCCCCCACAAAATGGCGGACCGGAAGTCGGCCATGTTGCCCTGGTGCACGACGGGTGCTGTAGTCCCATAAACCACAACCACTTCCGGCCACGTCCTTCCGATGCACGATGGGAACTGAAGTTCAAATTTCGAGGGAGAAACGGAAGTGGCCTGGCGGCCATGTTTTTCCGAGGCATCATGGGAGCTGTGGTTTTTAAATAAGGGCGGAAGTTCGGCCATGTTGGCACCCGATGCATGCTTGGAGCTGTAGTTTGCTGCCGTAAACAACCCAGGCGGGGTCTTGGCCTCGTGCGCTGGGTTTTACTGGTCCGGACTGGGGGCAGCTGCTTGCCCCGCCCCCGTGACATCACCCACACAGAGGCATCATGGGTAGGTGGCCAAATTTACTGAGGGACGGTCACGCCCAGGTCCAGGGGGTGTCCAGGTGTCCATGGAGGGTCCCCAGATGTCCACTGGAAAGTCCTCAGGTGTCCCAGGTGTGTCTCCAACTCCGTCAGGAGTCCCCAGGTGTACAGGACAGGTCCTTCATGTGTCCATTGGGAGGTTCCCAGGTGTCCCCGCTGTCCCCAGGTGTGTATGGGGGGTTCCCAGGTGTGCTCAGGTGCTCAGCAGCGCCGGTCAGAGTTGGGATATTTCAGTTTGAGCCCCCGTTTGAACTCCCGGAAGCGCTGGCGGTTGCGGCCCAGCTCGGCCTCGCGCCCCTCGTGGAACCCGCCCGGCTCCTTCCAGCCCCGGTGGGTGACGAAGGCCCCGTCCAGCACCGCAAACCGGAACCCGGCCACGTGCAGCTCGCAGGCCTGGCCGGGCAACGGGGGGTCAGGGGGCCACAGAGAGACCCCAGAGACCCCCCAAATCCCACAGAGACCCCCACAGAACCCCCCAAGACCAGAACCCCCAGCCCCTATGGCCACCCCATGGTCACCCTACAGCCACCATGCCCACCCCAAGGCCACCCCATGACCCCTGAGGCCACCCCAATGTCACCATGACCACGCCATGACCCCCAAGGCCCCCATCCCCACCCCACGGCCACCATGCCCACCCCAAACCCCCTCCAACGCCCCAAACCCCCCATTCCCCCCGTCCCCGACCTGGCTGATGCGGTTGAAGCCGTACTGCAGGAAGCCCTCGTCGAAGGGGGGCACGCCGCGGGCGGGGGCCACGTAGAACGGCTCCCAGGGGTCCCTCCAGGGCACCTCGTAGGCCACGCGCAGCCGGGGGGGGCCCGGGGGGGCCGGGGGCAGCCCCCGCCAGCGGCCGAAGGCGGTGGGGGCCTGGCAGGGGGGGCAGAGCCCCCCGTAGAACGGCCGGGCCTCCCCCGCCCCCCAGAGCCGCAGCAGCTCCGCCTTGGAGCCCGGGGGGGGCCCCGAGCCCCGCAGCTCGAAGGCCGGGAGGACAAAGAGGGCCCGGGCCCAGGGGGGGGCACCGGGGGCCTGGGGGGCGCTCGGGGTGTTCGGGGCATTCAGAGCGTGGGGGTCACTCCGGATATGGGGGGCACTCTGGTTATGGGGGTCACTCTGGGCATGGGGGGCACTCAGAGTGTTGTGGTCACTCCGAGCATTGGGGTCACCCAGAGTTTTGGGGTCACTCAGGCTATTGGGGACCCCCGAGGTGTTGGGGACCCCCAGCCCATCAGGAGCCCCCAAAGTTTTGGGGTTCCCCAAATCCCCCTGAGCCCCCCCATTTTTAGGGTCCTGTTCCCCCCAGTCTGGGGGCTCCCGTCCCCAGTTTTTGGGGTCCTGTTCCCCCCAGTTTTTGGGGTCCATCCCGCCCTGTCCCCCCCAGTTTTTGGGGTCCAGGCCCCCGCTCCGCAGCAGCTCCAGGAACCCCTCGCGCAGCCCCGGGCTCGGCTCCACGTCCGCGTCCACCATGAGCACGAAACGCCCCCAGAATTGGGGCGGGGGTCCCGGCCCGGGCCCGCCCCCCGCCGCCCCCTGCCAGGCCACGTTCCTGAGCAGATTCCCGGGGTACGGCACCCCCAAAGCGTAACTGGGCGGGTCGGCGGCCGCCAGCCGGGCCAGGGCCCCCCGGCACCCCCCGGGCCATTTCTGGGGGGGGCTCTGGGGGGGTGGGACTCGGGGCGGGGGTCCCGCCGCCCCCTGCACCACCTGCAGCCTGAGCCGCCCCCTCAGGGCCCGGCAGGGCCCCCCCAGGGCCCCGAGCAGCTCCTGGAGCCCCCCCCGGGGCTCCCCAAACACCGCCAGGGACAGCGGCCCCCCCCAGGCGCCCCCCCGGGACCGGGACCCCCCCAGCGCCGCCGCCGCCCGCCCGGGGCTCCCGTGCGCCGCCAGCACCAGCTCGGGGCGGGGGGCGCGGGCCCAGCCCGGGGGCGCCCCCAGAACGTCCCAGAACACCCGGAACGACCCCGAGGCGTCCAGGACCCCCCTGGGCGGGCGCGGGAGCGGATGGGGGGCGCGGGAATGGTGGGGAGGGGGCGGCAGCGAGCGCAGGTAGAGGGTCTGGAGCAGGGCCAGGGCCCCCAGGAGCCACGCACAGCCCCCCAAAACACGGGCACGGGACATGGGGGGCACCGGGTGGCACTGGGGGGCACTGGGGGGATTTTGGGCACTTTGGGGGGCAGACTGGGGGGACTGAGCGCACTGGGAGCTACTGGGGCTCACTGGGAGGGGTCAGAGGGCGCACTGGGGGATACTGGGGGATACTGGGAGGATTCTGGGGGTCGCTGGGGCCGGCGCGGAGCCGGGACCAGTCCGGCATGGTGGGACCAGCACGGGGTTACTGGGACCAGCTCGGGGTTACTGGGACCAGCTCGGGGGTTGCGGGGCAGGGTCTGGGGGCAGTTCCGGGCGGATCGGGACCAGTTTGGGGTCGCTGGTGCCAGTTTGGGGTCACTGGGACCAGTCCGGGACTCACCGCGCTGCGCCGGGGCCGGGAGGGGCTGCGCATGCGCGGGGCGGAGGAGGCGGGGCCTCACACACAAGGGCGGGGTTATGCAGATTAGTCCGTGCTGCGTGATGGGCGCGGTTGCACCGCCAGGGGGCGCGGTTTGAGCGTTGTGGGCGTGGTTTCTGCGCCGGGGGCGGGACCCCCGGGACCCCAAATTCCAACAAATCCTCCCCAAATCCTCCCCAAATCCCCCAAATCTCCCCCAAATCCTCCCAAATATTCCCCAAATCCCCTCAAAGCCCTCCAAATCTCCCCAAATCCCCTCCAAATCCCGGTGTCCCCCCCAAATTCCGGCTCATTCCGATCCCTGGCTCCTCCCCTGGGGCTCCCCTGAGTTTTTTGTCCCCCCCGAACCCCCCCAAGTTGTCCCCATGTCCCCCCTCCCCAAATTTCCACCCCCTCCCCAAAGGAGCTGCCGCAGGCACGGGGATCTTGGGGGACACTTTTATTGCCGGGGGGACAATGGGGACGCGTTGGGGACATTGAGGATGCATTGGGGACGCGTTGGGGACGTTGGGGACTCGGTCCCATGAGCGGTGACGGTGCCCCCCTCCTTCGGGGACATCGGTGGCACTGGGGACGCTGAACAGGCTCAGTCCATGGGGTTGGGGACACATTTGGGGACATCGGGGTCTCAGGATTTGCCGCGGGTGACGAGCGGGTCCCGCGTCCCTTGGGGACATCGGGGACGTTGGGTCAGGCTCAATCCGGGGGGCTGGGGACACATTTGGGGACATCGGGGACATCAGGCCAGGATGTCCCTGGGAGGGTGCTGGGGACAGTGGGGACACTGAGGCACATTGTGCCTCAGCCCCAGGGCTTGGGGACATCATGGGGACATCATGGGGATACTGGGGACATTTTGGGGACATCATTAGGACACCACTGGGGACATTTTGGGGACATTATTGGGGACATCGTTGGGGACATTATTGGGGAAATGTGGGACAATATTGGGGACATTATTTGGGGTATTGGGGACATTCTTGGGGACTTTGGGGACATCAAGCCACATCGTGCCTCGGTCCCCCGCCTTGGGGACATTGAGGGTGACACCCACAAGGGGATGGGGGGGAGGGGACACAGTTTTGGGGGGCGGGACTCTGCCAAAAACGCAGAGCCCGAGGCTGGGGGGGGGAGGTGACAAAGGGACAAAGGGCTGGGGACAAAGGGACGGGGGGGACACGAGGGACGGTCCCCAGGCGTCCGGGCTGGGGGCGGGGGGGGCCACCAGCCCCCCCCCAATTACCTTAGAGACTCGTTACGAGTTAAATTAGCACGAGCGGCCCCAAAGGGGGGGCGGCAGAGGGGGCGGCCGGGCCGGGGGGCGCTGGCCGGGCGGGGTGACAATGACAATATGCCATACTGGGGGCAAGTCGCGTCACAGACTTCAGTTCAGAACGACGGGGCGCGCTGGCTTCCGGCTGCGGGCACGGGGACACGTCAGGGCCGGAGCAGGACACCCACACTGACCCGAAAACGCCCCAAAATCCACCCCAAAAACACCCCGAAACTGACCCGAAAACGCCCCGAAACTGCCCCAAAATCCACCCCAAAAACGCCCCAAAACTGCCCCAAAAACGACCCGAAACTGCCCCAAAAACACCCGGAAACTGCCCCAAAATCCGCCCCAACAACACCCCGAAACTGCCCCAAAAACACCCCGAAACTGCCCCAAAATCCGCCCCAAAAACACCCCGAAACTGCCCCAAAATCCACCCCATAAACACCCCGAAACTGCCCCAAAAACACCCCGAAACTGCCCCAAAATCCACCCCAAAAACACCCCGAAACTGCCCCAAAAACACCCCGAAACTGCCCCAAAAACACCCCGAAACTGCCCCAAAACGTCCCGAACCCCCCTGAGAAGCCCCGATACCCCTCCAAATACCCCAAAGCCCCCCAGAACCCCAAAGCCCCCCAGAACCCCGAAGGCCCCCAGAACCCCAAAGCCCCCCAGAACCCCGAAGGCCCCCAGAACCCCAAAGGCCCCCAGAACCCCAAAGCCCCCCAGAACCCCGAAGGCCCCGTGCCCACCTTTGCGGAAGGCGTCCTGGAGGCGGCTCTGGGGGAGTTGATACAACTCAGCAGCAGCAGCAGCAGCAGCGAAGGGGTCGCGGGGCGACCGGGCCGGGGGGGGCGCCCCGGCGGGCCGGGGGGGGACCCCCGGGGGTCGGCGGGGGCCCCCGCGGGCGGCGATGGCCGCCAGCCCCTGCAGCAGCCGCCGCAGCGCCGGCCCGGCCGCGGGCACCGGCGGCGGCGGCGACGTCTCGGGGGTCAGCAGCGCCCCGGGGGCGCCCCCCGGGACCCCCGGCCCGGCCGCGACCCCGCCCGGGCTCTCGGGGCTCGGGGGCAGCTTCTCGGGGGCGGCCTCGGGGGGCTCGGGGGGCCCGAAGGCGAAGGGCGGCGCCTGGCGCGGGGTGTAGGGCGGCGTCCAGGTCTCGGTGCCCCCCAGGCCGGGGGTCTCGGGCGCCCCCAGCCCCAGGCGGAGCAGCCCCAGCGGGGCCGGGGGTGCCAGGGGGGCGGCCAGGCCCAGCCCCAGGTCGGGGTCGGCGCCGAGCTCCGGCTGGGCCAGGCCAGAGCCGAGCGCGGCGCCCACGGCGAAACCGAGGGCTGAGCCCAGGCCGGGGCCGGTGTCCGAGCCGGGCACGGAGCCCAGGCCCAGCCCGGCCGCGGGCACCGCGTCCACACCCAGGCCAATGTCCAGCTCGGGGCCCAGGGAGGCTCCGGACACCAGGCCCACACCGGAGCCGAGTCCAGAATTGTGTCCAAGCCCGGGGTTCTGTCCCAGTCCAGAACTGGTTCCGAGTCCAGAGTTGTGTCCGAGGCCGGAGTTGTGTCCAAAGCTGGCGTTTTGTCCATGTCCAGTGCTCTGTCCGAGTCCAGGGCTCTGTCCGAGGCCGTGGTTCTGTCTGAGCCCAGCGTTGTGTCCGAGTCCAGGGCTCTGTCCGAGTCCAGAGCTCTGTCCAAGGCTGTGGTTCTGTCCAAGGCTGTGGTTCTGTCCGAGGCCATGGTTCTGTCCGAGGCCGTGGTTCTGTCCAAGGCCGTGGTTCTGTCCGAGCCCAGCGCTGTGTCCGAGGCCGGCGTTGTCCAGTCCAGCTCCGGCCGGCAGAGCTGACCCCGCGTTGGCTCCCAGGCTGGCCCCGAGGCTCAGTCCGGCCGCGGCTCCGGCCCCGACGGTCACTCCAACGTCCGGGGGCAGCGCGGCCGCGCCGATGCCCAGCCCCACGCTGGCCCTGATGGCGCCGCCGGCCAGGCCGGGCCCGATGCTCAGGGCCACGCCGGCGGTCACTCCGGCCATGCCAGCGGTCACTCCAGCCACGCCGCCTGGCCCCAGGTCATCCCCGAGGTCAGCGGGGCCCACATCAGCTCCGGCCGCCACGTCCAGGCCAATGTCCACTCTGAGGCCGCCTCCCACGCCGAGGCCCAGGCCGGTGTCCGAGCCCAGGCCGTGGCCGACGTTCGGGGCCACTGACCCCCCCAGGCCGGGGTCAGCGGTGGCCGTGCTGGCAGCTCCCAGGCCGTGTCCGATGGTGGCTCCGAGTCCGGGGTCAGCGGTGGCCGCAGTGGCGGCCGCAAGGCCGTGTCCAGTGGTGGCCGCAAGGCCGTGTCCAATGGTGGCCCCAAGTCCAGGGTCAACAGTGACCGTGGCGTTGGCTGCCAGGCCGTGTCCAACGCCAGGCCCCAGGCCGGGGTCAGCAGTGGCCGCAGTGCTGTGTCCGAGGCCGTGTCCAATGCTGGACCCCAGGCCGGGCTCCAGGCCACTGCCCAGGGCAGCTCCGAGGCTGTGTCCGATGGTGGCTCCGAGTCCAGGGTCAGTGGCGGCCGCAGCACCGTGTCCGAGGCCGATGGTGGCCGCCAGGCCGGGGTCAGCGGTGGCCGGAGCGCCGTGTCCATGTCCGAGGCCGTGTCCGAGGCCAGGCCCCAGGCCGGGGTCAGCGCCGTGTCCGAGGCTGTGTCCAATGGTGGCCCCCAGGCCGGGGTCAGCGGTGGCCGCAGCGCCGTGTCCGAGCCCGTGTCCATCAGCTCCCAGCCCGCTGACCGCCAGCCCCGCGGCCCCCAGGCCGGGCCCCAGGGGCAGCTCCAGGCCGGGCCCGAGGTCACCGCTGGGGAAGTCGAGGCCGGGCCCGAAGGGTTCCGGGGGTCCCGGGGGGGCTTCGGCCGCCAGCTGCTGGCGCAGGCACCAGGCCTCGGCCTCGCTGCGGGGGGACAGCACGGTCAGCGGGGCCGCGGCCACCGGACAGCGCGGTCAGCACAGCCACAGGGACAGCGCGGTCAGCATGGCCACAGGGACAGCGCGGTCAGCACGGCCACGGCCACCGGACAGCGCGGTCAGCACAGCCACAGGGACAGCGCGGTCAGCGGGGCCGCGGCCACCCGGGGTCAGCAGGGGCACTGGGCATTCAGCGCTGACCACTGACCATTGAGCAGCAGGCACTGACCTGATGACGAAGTTGTGGGCCAGCAGGGCCGGCCCCTCCGGCCGCAGGCGGGCGTACACCCATGTCCAGCCCAGGCCGTCCTTGCGCTGCAGCCGAGTGACCACCTCGCCCCGAGCCTCCGGCCCCGCGCCCGCTGTGGGGACACGGGATGGTCAGTGGGGACAGCCAGGGTGATGGGGGACACCCCGAGGGGACTGAGGGACCCCAGGGATGGCAGGGGAGGGGACAGGGACCCCCAGGTGACACCCAGGGACCCTCGGGTGGCACTGACCGAGGCGCAGGTGCTGGCGGGCCACGTGCCCCAGGTCCTCGGGGTGCAGCAGGCGGTACCAGGAGCGGCCCAGCAGCTCGGCCCGGCCGTAGCCCAGGTGCACCAGGACACTGCGGACAGCGGGACGGGGTCACTCGCTGAGCGCACGGACAGGACCCCCCGCCCAGCCCAGCCCAGCCCAGGTGAGCCCCGCCCGGGCGCACCTGTCGGACACGTCGAGCAGGGCGAGGTCGCGGGCGTGGCGGCTCTGGAACGCGGGCAGCAGGAGGCAGTCGGGGCAGGGCCAGGGCGGGGGGTCCAGGGGGGCGCAGAAGGCCACGAAGAGCGCGGGGGCGGCGGCGCCGGGGGTCCCGGGGGGCTCCTGGAAGCGCCCCCGCAGCAGCACCAGCTTGCGGCCGGCGCTGGGGCGGCGCGAGGCGCGAGACGTGGTGAACCGGCAGCGGAACAGGCGCTCTGCACGGGGCGACACGGGGGCTGTCTGTCTGTCCGTCTGTCCGTCTGTCTGGCTGTCTGTCCAGCTGCCCAGCTGCCTGCCCCTCTGTCCGTCCTTCTGTGCTGCTGTCCATCCCCCCGTCCACCCCTCGGTTCTGCTGCCCATCCTTCCGTCCTTCTGTCCACCCCTCTGTCCTTCCGTCCACCTCTCTATGCCACTGTCCATCCCTTGGTGCTGCTGTCCATCTCTCTGTCCATCCCTCTGTCCTGCTGCCTGTCCTTCCGTCCTTCTGTCCACCTCTCTGTGCTGCTGTCCATCCTTCTGTCCCGCTGTCAATTCCTCCGTCCTGCTGTCCATCCCCCGTCCACCTCCGTCTTTCTGTCCATCCCTCTCTCCCGCTGTCCATTCCGCTGTCCATCCCTCTGTCCTGCTGTCCATCCCTCTGTCCATCCCTCTGTCCTGCTGTCCATCCCTCTGTCCATCTCTCTGTCCTGCTGTCCATCCCTCTCTCTCCCCATTCATCCCTTCCCTCCCTCTCCTCCCTCCCCTTCCCCCCAGGACCCCCCCGATCCCCCCAGGCCCCCCCAGGACCCCCGCCCAGGACCCCCCCTTCCCCCCCCATGCCCTGGGGACCCCCACCCACCTGCCTGGGGGGGCCCGGGCAGGCTGAGCTGGTGCCGCACCAGGGGGTGATCGGCGGGGTCCAGCAGGTCGTAGATGCTGTCCCCTTGTGCCACCAGGTCCACCTGGGGGGGCAGGCGGGGGGGAGGCCGGGGTGAGCCCCCGGGACCCCCCGAGCGCCCCGGGACCCCCCGAGCCCCCCGGTGCTCACCATGGAGTGGCCCAGGTGCTGCGCCACGTTGTCGGTGACCCCGACCAGCTTCCCCTCGCGGGTCACGGCCAGCAGGAACCCGGGCAGCGACGCCACCAGGTCGGCGAGCTCGGGCCCCCCCAGCAGCTCCAGGGGCGCCCCCCGGCTCGGGCCTGGCGTGGGGACACGGGGGGACAGCGCTCAGAGCCCGCCCGGCCCCGAGGTGGCACCCACGGGGTCGCCGGGGGCTCCGCTCCCTGTCCCGTCCCCGTCCCGGTTCCTCCGTCCCTGTCCGTGCTGTCCCCGATCCCTGTCCATGTCACCGATACCTATCCCGATCCCCGATCCCGGTCTCAGTCCCCGTTCCCGATTCCCGATCCCGCTCCCCGATCCCGCTCCCCGTCCCGCTGCCCCTCCCGGTGCCCGCCGCTCTCCGCGGTGCTGAACGGGAACCTCCGGCCGCTCTCCGCGGTGCTGCCCCGGCCCCGGTCCCTGCCCGCGGTGCTGAACGGCCCCGGTCCCCGTCCCTGTCCCTGTCCCGCTCCCAGCCCGGTCCCCGATCCCTTCCCGGTGCCATTCCCGGCTCGATCCCGGCTCCCAGCCCCGGTCCCTGCGGGTCTCATCCCGGTGCCGTTCCCCACTCAATCTCCAGTCCCCGATCCCTTCCAGGCTCCATCCCCGCTCCTGCTCCATCCCCGCTCCCGGCTCCATCCCCGCTCGCTCTCCCGGTCCTGCTCCATCCCCGCTCCTGCTCCATCCCCGCTGCCACCCCGGTGCTGTCCCCGGGTCGGTCCCCACTCAATCCCCGGTCCCCGCTCCCATCCCCGCTCCATCCCTGCTCCGTCCCCGGTCCCAGTCCTGTCCCCGGTCCCCCTCCATCCCCGTTCCCGGCTCCACCGCCGGTCCCGCTCCCTCTCCCGGTCCTTTCCCCGCTCCATCCCCGTTCTCGGCTCCATCCCCGGGTCCCTCTCGCGGTCCCGTCCCCGTTCCCGGCTCCATCCCCGGGTCCCTCTCGCGGTCCCGTCCCCGTTCCCGGCTCCATCCCCGGGTCCCTCTCGCGGTCCCGTCCCCGGTCCCGGCTCCGTCCCTGGTCCCGTCCCGCTCCCCTCTCGCGTTCCCCGCTCCGTCCCCGCTCCCTGTGCCGGTACCTGGCCTCAGGCAGGCGCCCTTGCGGGTGTAGATGCAGGCGAGGGCCATGACGTGCAGGTAGGAGAGGCGCGGCCGGTCGCCGTCGGGCAGCGGGAGGAGGTCGCGCAGGGCGCGGATCTGGGCGTTGATCTGGTCCCGCCGCGCCTTGGAGGCGCCTTTGGTGGAGCGGAGCATCCTCCGCCCGCGCCGCCGCCCGGGGCCGCCGCTTTATGCGCGCCCGGGCCCCGCGTCAGCGCCGCGTCACCGGCCCCGCGCCGCCCCCCGCGCGGGGGGGACACCGGGGGGACGCGGCGGGAGCGTCACCGGTGACGCTGACGCACGAGGGGGGACGGGGGGGACGCGGGGATCGCACCGAAATTGGAGATGGAGACGGGAGAGGGGGCGGGGCGAAGGGGGCGGGGGAGGGGAGGGGGACACGCCCCAGCGGGGGGGGGAGGGGGGGAGATGGGTGGGGGGGGCGGTGGGGAGATGGAGGAGAAAATGGGGAATCAATGGGGAGAGAGAAATGGCAATGGGGGTCAATGGGGAGATGGAGGAGAAAATGGGGAATCAATGGGGAGAGGGAAACAGCAATGGGGAATCGATGGGGAGAGGGAAACGGCAATGGGGGCTGTGGGGAGATGGAGGAGAAAATGGGGAATCAATGGGGAATCTATAGAGAGATGGAAATGGCAATGGGAGTCAATGGGGAGATGGAGGAGAAAATGGGGAATCAATGGGGAGAGGGAAATGGCAATGGGGAATCGATGGGGAGAGGGAAACGGCAATGGGGAATCCATGGGGAGAGGGAGGAGGCAATGGGGAATCAATGGGGAGATGGAGCAGTCAATGGGGCTCAGTGGGGAGATGGAGGAGTCAATGAAGGGATCAATGGGGAGAGGGAGGAGGCAATGCAGGGTCGGTGGGGAGAGGGAGGATCTGGAGGGGTCAGTGGGGAGAGGGAGGATCTGGAACGGTCAATGGGGAGAGGGAGGAGTCAGTGGGAGCTGTGGGGAGAGGGAGAAGCTGAAGGGATCAGTGGGGAGAGGGAGGAGTCAATGCAGGGTCAGTGGGGAGATGGGGGAGACAGTGAGGGGTCAGTGGGGAGAGGGTCAAGGCGGGGATGGAGGAGCCAATGGGGGTCAAGGGAGAGGGTCCAAGATTGGAGGGGTCAGTGGGGGAGGGAGGGGTCAGTGAGGGGCTGGGGGGACCATTGGGGGTCAGCGTGGCCGGAGGGGTGTGGGAGTGACCACAAAGAGCCCAGAGTGACCACAGGAGGCTCAGAGTGACCACGGGGGGCTCAGAGTGACCACGGGGGGCTCAGAGTGACCACAGGAGGCTCAGAATGACCACAAAGAGCCCAGAGTGACCACAGGAGGCTCAGAATGACCACAGAGAGCCCAGACTGACCACAGGGGGCTCAGACTGACCACGGGGGGCTCAGAGTGACCACAAAGAGCCCAGAGTGACCACAGGAGGCTCAGAATGACCACAGAGAGCCCAGACTGACCACGGGGGGCTCAGAGTGACCACAGGAGGCTCAGAATGACCACAAAGAGCCCAGAGTGACCACAGGAGGCTCAAAGTGACCACGGGGGGCTCAGAGTGACCACGGGGGGCTCAGAGTGACCACAGAGAGCCCAGACTGACCACGGGGGGCTCAGACTGACCACGGGGGGCTCAGAGTGACCACAAAGAGCCCAGACTGACCACGGGGGGCTCAGAGTGACCACAGAGAGCCCAGACTGACCACAGGGGGCTCAGAATGACCACAGAGAGCCCAGACTGACCACGGGGGACTCAGAGTGACCACGGGAGGGGTCAGCGTGGCCGGAGGGACCCCCGGACGAGCAGAGGGGGCGGAGCCTCCCCTCCCCTCCCCCCCGGGCCTTTGGGATCCCCCTCTCCCCCTCCCCCTCCCTCTCCCCTCCCCCCCGCGCGGGCGCCCCCGGCTCTGGCTCCGCCCCCCGCCCCTCCCCCCCCGGCTCCGCCGCTGCCAAATTTGGGCGCCGAAGCCGCGGAGCCAAAAATAGCGCGGGGAGCCCAAAATAGCGCGGGGGGCGGGGCCGCGCCGGGCGGGGCCGGGACCCCCCCGGGGCCGATTCTGGGGGGATTTGGGGAGGGGGAGACCCCCGGGCCCCCCCCCCAGAGCTCGGGGTGCCCCCCGACCCCCCCGAGGCATCGGGACCCCCCCCAAAATCCTGGAACCCCCTCCCCAAAATTTTCGGGTCCCCCCCCCCCAAATTTTCGGGACCTTCCCAGATTTTCGGGCCCCCCCCCTCAAATTCTCGGGACCCCCCAAAAATTCCCAGGGCCTCCCCCAATTCCCGGGGTTCCCCCCGCCCCCGCCCCGGCGGCGTTTCCATGGCAACGGCAGCGTTGGGGGGGGGGATGAGGAGGGAGGGGGGGATGAAGGAGGAGGGGAGAGGGATGGGGATGAGGAAGGGGAGAGGATGAGGATGGTGGAAAAGGGGATGAAGATGAGGAAGGTGAGGATGAGGGGGAGGAAGATGAGGAAGGATAAAGGGTGGATGAAGGAAGAGGATGAGGAGGAAGATGAGGCAGGAACTGGGAGGAAGATGAAGATGGGAAGGGGCAAGGAACTATAAAAGGGGGGGGGAGAGGATGAGGGTGAAGATGAGGGAGGATGAGGATGGTGAGGATGAGGAAGGAGCTGGAAAGGTGCTGAGGATAAGGAAGAGGAGGAGGAAGACGAGGGAGGATAAAGGGGGATGAAGGAGGAGGGGAGGAAGATGAGGATGAAGAAGGAGCCATGAAAGGGGGGGGGAGAAGGAAGAAAGAGGGGGAGGAAGATGAAGAGGAGGATGAGGATGAAGGCCCAAGGGACTCCCACTCGTCCCCTCCCCAAAAATGAGGAAACCCCCTCAAGAAACGAGCCCCAAATCCCTCCCAAAGAGATCCCAAACCCCCCCCAAATCCCCCCCAAAAAGACCCCAAATCCCCCGCAAAGAGACCCCAAATCCCCCCCCAAAGAGACCCCAAACCCCCCCCCCAAATCCCCCAAAAAGGCCCCAGACATTTCGGGACCCCCTCCCCAAATTACAAACCCCACGTGGGTCTGTGGGAGGAGCTCTTTATTTGGTGGGGGGGTCCCCCCGGGGTTCTGGGGTCCCCCCGGGTTTTTGGGGCCCGTTTTGGGGAGGGGTCACTTCCTCCTGGCCCCCCCCTCGTCCTCCTCCTGCCCGCCCGGGGGGGCTGCGGCCGCCTGGAGCTCCCGGCGGCGCCGCTGGACCTCGGCCACGGCCTGGGGGGTCAGCCTGGGGGGCAGGGGGGGGTTTGGGGTCAGCCTGGGGGGGGGGGGGCTGGGGTCAGCCTGGGGGGGGGTTGGGGGTCAGCCTGGGGGGGTTTGGGGCCATTTGAGGCCATTTGGGGGAGGTTTGGGGTCATTTGGGGGAGGTTTGGGGTCATTTGGGGGGGTTTGAGGCCATTTGGGGGGGTTTGGGGCCATTTGGGGGAGGTTTGGGGCCATTTGGGGGAGTTTGGGGTCATTTGGGGGAGGTTTGGGGTCATTTGGGGGGGTTTGGGGCCATTTGGGGGAGTTTGGGGTCATTTGGGGGAGTTTGGGGCCATTTGGGGGAGGTTTGGGGTCATTTGGGGGATGGTTTGGGGCCATTTGGGGGGGTTTGGGGCCATTTGGGGGAGGTTTGGGGCCATTTGGGGGAGGTTTGGGGTCATTTGGGGGAGGTTTGGGGTCATTTGGGGGGGTTTGGGGCCATTTGGGGGAGTTTGGGGCCATTTGGGGGAGTTTGGGGCCATTTGGGGGGGTTTGGGGCCATTTGGGGTAACTTGGAGCACTTTTCGGGGGTTTGGGGCAGAGTTTTGGGGCTCAGGAGTTGCTGCTTTTTGGGGCTGTTTTGGGGGATGGTTTTGGGGAGTGTTTTTGGGCGAGTCTGGGGCAGTTTTGGGGGGCTTAGATGCAGTTTTTGGGGGTGTTTTGGGGGGTGGTTTTGGGGTGGTTTTGGGAGAGTCTGGGGCAGTTTTTGGGGCACATCAGGAGCAGTTTCTTGGAGGGGATCTGGGGCTGTTTTGGGGCTGTTTTGGGGGTCTCAGGATCAGGTTCTTGGTCAGATTTTGGGTCGGTTTTCAGGTGGGTTTGGGGGTCTCAGAGCCAGTTTTTGGGGTCTCAGGGTCAGTTTTTGGCTGGTTTGGGGGTCTCAGGGTCAGTTCCTGGCTCGGTTTCGGGGCTCTCTCCCACCTGGGCACCACGAGCAGGCCGAGGCTGCGGGCAGAGCCCACCAGGGATCCCACCAGGGCGGGCAGGGCCGTGCCCCGCGTGGCCACCACCGGGTCCCTCTGCTTGGCCACGGCCACCTCGAACAGCTGCGCCAGGGACACCACCCCGGCCGGCTCGTGGCCTGGGGGCGGCGGTCAGCGGGCCCGGGACCCCCAAAATCACCCCCAACCCCCCCCGGGACCCCCAAACCACCCCCGGGACCCCCCAAATCCCCCCCGGAGCCCCCCATTCCTGCAGGGACCCCAAAATCCTCCCCCAGGACTGCCTAAACTCTCTCAAATTCCCCCCAAAATTCCTTCAAATTCCTCCCAAATATCCCCCCCAGAACCCCCAAAATTCCCTTAGGGACCTCACCCCCCCCGAGAACCCCCAAAATTCCTTCAGGGACCTCAAATCTCCATCAGAATCCCCCCAAAATCCACCCAGGATTCCCAAAATTCCCTCAGGGACCTCAATTCCCCCCCCCCCCCAGAATCCCTTCAGGACCCTTCAAGCGCCCTCCAGCACCTCAGAATCCCCTAAGGACCCCAAGATCCCTCCCCAGGATCCCAAATTCCCGCTCAGGATCCCCAAATTCCCCCCCAGGATGGCAAATTGTCCCCCAGGACCCCCGAACCCCTCCCTGACCAGGTCTGGACGAGCCTTTCTCCACTCCGGCCACGGCCTTTAGGAAGTAGGAGGTGGGGGGGGTCCCGATGGTCAGCGAGTAGGTCCGGTCAGGCTGGGGGGGCACGGGGGGGTCACTGGGGGGTCGCGGGGGGTCCCGGTGCCCCGGGGGATCCCGGCACCCCCCCCCCCCCACTCACATGCACGAGCAGCCGGACCCTCAGAGGGACCCCGGGTTTGATGTCCCGGGTGCGCTCGTTGAAGTCTTTGCAGAAGGCGGCGATGGAGACCCCGCGCTGAGGAAGCACCGGGGAGGGGTCGGGGTCGGTTCGGGCCCGGGGGGGACATCGGGACACCCCTAAACCCCCCCGGTTCCCCCCAAACCTCCCCGCACCTGCCCCAGCACCGGCCCCAGGGGCGGCCCCGGCGCGGCCCCGCCGGCCGGGATGAGGATCCGGACGGGCCTCGTGGCCGCCCCCTGGCCCGACCTGGCCCCGGCCGCGGCGCGGACCGAGCGCGCCGCCCGCGACATGGCGGCGGCTCCGTGAGGGACCGGCGGTCACGTGGCACGGGGGCAACAGCGGAGCCAATCAGAGGCGCAGGAGGAAAGGGCGGGGCCGAAGGGAGCCAATAGGAGCACGGAGAGGGTGTGGCCGAAGAGGGGGCGGGGAAGATAGTGAGGGGAAAGGGGCGTGGCCAAGAAAAGGGCGCGAAAACTCCTGCGGGGAGGGGGCGCGGCCTGACGCAGGATGGGCGTGGCTTGGGAAAGACATGGGGATCCCCGCCCCTCCCCTACCGGGGGATTCCCCAGGGGGTATCCCCGCCCCTCCCCTACCGGGGGATTCCCCCGGGGGTATCCCCGCCCCTCCCCCACCCCGGCCTCACCTGGGGGCTCCGGGCGGAGCGCGGAGGGGGAGGGGCAGTGGGGAGAGGGGCAGGAGGTGGGGGGGGAGGGGTCCAAGGGCGGGGGGGGGGGCACGGGACGGGTCAGGACCCCTCCCCTCCCCCCCCCTCGCTGCCGCCCCCTCCCCCTGCCCGGCCCCGCCTCCGCTCCCGCAGCCGCTTCAGGAGCTCCTCGTGCGACCCCGCCCTGCGGGACAGGGGTCAAAGGTCACCGGGAGGGGGAGGGACAGAGACACCCCCCCCCTCCCCCGCACCGAGCCCTCCTCACCCCCTCCCCCTACCCAAGGACCCCCAAAATGCCCCTAAAACCTCCCCAAAATCCCCAAAAGTCCCCCCAAAATCCCCTTAAGCCCCCCGGGACCCCTCCCCGGTGCCCCCCCCGGGAGCCCCCCCGGTGCCCACCGGCTCCGGGCTCTCTCGTAGGCAGCGCGCAGCTCCCGGTCCTGCTTGTCCAGGAAGGCGGCGTGAGCCCCGGCCAGGTACCTGGGGAGGGCGAAATGTACCCCGAAACATGGGGGATTCACCCCAAAATCCACCCCAAAATGTACCCCGAAACATGAGGGATTCACCCCAAAATCCACCCCAAAATGTACCTCGAAACATGAGGGATTGGCCCAGCCTGTGGGCCAGCCCCGTCTGGGAGCCCCCAGCCCCATTTTGAAGCCCCCACCTGTAGGCCAGCGCGTGCGCCAGCCCCCCCAGCGCCATCAGCAGCAGCAGCAGCCCCAGGAGGCGCCCGTGGGGGGCTCGGGGGGCGCCCCGGGGGGGTCGGAACTGCTCCCAGTAGCGCCGGTTCTCCTCCCAGTGCCGCCGCTCCTGCTCCCAGTGCCGCCGGTCCTGATCCCAGCTGGGAAAGGGGCACAGATGGGACCCCCGCGACGCCCCCAGGGACCACCCCCAAAACCCTCAGGGACCTCCAAGACCCCCCCCAAGCCACCCCGGGACCCCTCCAGTCCCCATGGGACCCCTCAGGAACCCCCTCCCAATTCTCAGGGACCCCCAGAATCCCTCCAGGGACCCCCCCAAAACCCCCAGGACCCCCCAGGGACACCCCCCCCCCAAAAACCCTCAGGGCCCCCGAGACACCCCAGGAACCTCCCAAACCCTATGAGATCTCCCCCAAACCCTATGAGCCCCCAGGAGCCCCAAAACCACCCCAGGACCCCCCAAACCCCCTCCCCCGGACCCCCCCCTCCCCATCCCCGTTACCTCGGGGGGGTCCGGGGCCGGGGGGCGGTCCCGGGCCGGGGCGGGGTCCCGGCGCTGGCCCGGGGGGCGCTCAGGGCCGCGTAGGCCTCGGCCAGGCGCAGGAAGCGGCCATGGCGGGAGGGGTCCGAGGGGTCCCTGTCGGGGTGAACCTGAGGGGGAACACGGGCAGGGAGGGAGCCCCAAAACCGGGGCACCCCTCGGCACACCTGGGGACACCCTCTGGAAAATTTGGGGTGCGGGGGGGGGGGAAATGGGTGGGGAGGGGTCCCGAAAATACGGGACACCCCCCTTCAAGACACTTGGTAGGGTCCGAGAGGGTCCCGTGAGGGGAACGGGGGTGACAGTGACCACGGGGGGGTGACAGTGACCACGGGAGGGGTCCCCAAAACACGAGAGCCCCCCTCGGGGACACCTGGGGACACCCCCGGGCACCTGGGAACACCCCCTGCAAAATTTGGGGTCCGAGGGAGGGGGAAATGGGTGGGGAGGGGTCCCGAAAATACGGGACACCCCCCTTCAAGACACTTGGTAGGGTCCGAGGGGGTCCCCAGCGCTCCCAGTTTGTCCCAGTTTGTCCCAGTTCCCTCCCAGGCCCGGGTTAGTTCCCAAACCCCTCTCTTTTATCCCCAAAATCGCTGTTTTTCACCCCAAACCCGCCTGGTTTTCTCCCCCAGTCTCCCCCAGTTCTCCTCAATCCCCTCCCAGTTTGCCCCAGTCTCTCCCAGTCCCATTTTTAACCTCCCATTTCTGTCCCTCCCAGCGCCAAAATCGCCATTTTCCCCCCAGAATTGCCGTTTTTACCCCTCCTAGTCCCTCCCAGTCTGACCCAGTCCCTCCCAGTTTCACCCAGTCCCACTTTTATCCCCAAACCTTCCATTTCTGTCCCTCCCTGCTCCGTTTTTGTCCCCAAAATTGCCATTTTTCCCTCCCAGTCCCCCCCAGTTTATCCCAGTTTCCCCAGTACCTCCTTGCAGCGGGCCAGGAAGGCGGCGCGGATCTCCCTGGGGGAGGCCCCAGGACGGACCCCGAGAAGCGAGTGCGGGTCAGAGGGGCCCTGCCTGCGAATTGGGGCGATTTGGGGCATTTTTGGGGCAGTTTGGGGCAGTTTTGGGATACTTTGGGGCAGTTTGGGGGCAGGTTTTGGAGTTTCCGGGTGAATTTTGGGGCAGTTCGGGGCATTTTTGGGATATTTTGGGACAGTTTTGGGGATTTTGGGGCAGTTAGGGGGCAGGCTTTGGACTTGTCCGGTGAGTTTTGAGAAATTTCAGGGCATTTTTGGATATTTTGGGGCAGCTTTAGGATATTTTGGGGTGGTTGGTGGAGTTCCTAGGTGGATTTGGGGGGTTTGGGGGCAGTTTTTGGATATTTTGGGCATTTTGGGCTGGTTTCAGAGTTGCCAGGTGAATTTTGGGGCAGTTTGGGACAGTTTGGGAAATTTTGGGGCAGTTTGGGGCGGGTTTTAGAGTTTCCAGGTGAATTTTGGGGGATTTCAGGGCAGCTTTTGCATATTTTGTGGGATTTTGGAGCAGTTTGGGGATTTTGGGGCAGTTTGGGACACTTTTTGGACTTCCCGGGTGAATTTTGGGAGACGTAGGTCAGTTTTTGGATATTTTGGGCGGATTTGGGACATTTTTGGGGATATTTTTGGACATTTTGGGTCTCACCTGGTGCTGAGGCCCCTCCAGGGCCGGGCCCAGCGTGGGGGGAGGGGTATGGCCCAGGGCCCCTGCAATTAACGCCTTTAATTAGCGACTAATTAACCCTAAATTAACCCTTAATTGACCACTAATTAATTCTGAGACCCGAATCGGGGTTGTGGGAGTAACCGGCGTTAATTACTGTTAACCAGGACATTAATTACCATTAACTCAGCAATTCCCACACATTTAGTTCTTAATTATCGCTAATTACGGCGTTAACTGAGTTACTCAGTTAATAAATATTACTGAGTTACTTCGTTAATAAATATTAATTTCTATAAATTAAACAGCGATTTATTGGTGATGAAATAACAACAAACCACCTGTTAATTAATGGTAATTAGCTCATAATTATTGTTTATAAGGCCCTTGATTAGTTCTAATTATGAATTAGCAAAATATTGACAACTATTTTAGTGGCGATTGATGTCCAGCAGCCACGGCACCATCGCGCCCCGCTAATTAACACTAATTAGCCCCTAACACCGCTAATTGCCCCCTCTAGCACTAATTAACGCCAATTAACGCCGTCCCGACCCCGCAGCCGAGCAGCGGCCGCGCCGGGGGCTCCCCATGCAAATGAGGCGCTGCTGAGGGGGAGGGGAGCGCTAATTAGCGGTGATTAGGGGGTTAATTAACCCCCCGGGGCCCGGCCGTTACCATGGCAACCGCGCGCCGCGCCGCCATCGCCGCCGCTTCCGCTTCCGGGGGCGGCACCACGTGACCTACGGGAACCAATCGCGCGAAAGGAAACGGCGCGTCACGTGACCGGAAACGGAGGCGCGGCGGCGATCACGTGATCCTGACGGGAACCGCGATGGCGGCGGAGGTGCGCGGGGGGGGGAGGGGCGGATTTGGGTGTTCCGGGACCGGATTTCGGGGTGTGGGGGGGCTCGGGAGCGGCCGGGGGGGGTCTGGGGGGTCCCTGTGGGGTGGGGGAGGCCCAGGAGGGCGGGGGGGGCGCGGGGGGGTCCCGGGGCCGTTCGGGGGGAGCTGAGGCCGCGGGGGGGGTGGGGGATGGGCGGGACCCCGGTTTTGGGGGGTCCCGGGGGCGGGGGATGGGCGGGGCCGCGTGTTTGGGTCTCCGTGACGTCATAGCCGCGGCGCCGGTGACGTCACGGGCGCGCCAGCGCACAGCGCCCCCCAGCGCCTGCGGCTGGGGGGGACAATGGGGGATATTAAACGATGATAAGTAACAATAAATGAGAATAAGTGACGTTAAATTACAGTAGGTGACAATAAATGACAATAAATGACAATCGTGTCAGTGGCTGCTGCTGGCGCTGTCGCTGTCAGCGACACTCAGGTGACACTCAGGGTGATGTTAAGGTGACAATAAGTGACATTAAATGCCAATAAATGCCGTTTATTGCAATGGCTGCTGCTGGCGCTGTTAGGGACACTCAGGGACACTCGGGGTGATGTTAGGGTGTCAATAAGGTGTCAATAAGTGACATTAAATGCCAGTTAATGCCAATTAACGCCGTTGGTTGCAGTGGCTGCTGCTGGCGCTGGCGCTGGCGCTGCCCCCCGAGCGCCCCCTGGCGGCCGAGCCCCGGAAGGTGCAGATCGGGGTCAGGAGGCGCCCGGAGCGGTGCGGGGAGAGATCGCGGAGAGGAGACGTGCTGACCCTGCACTACACGGTACGGACTGGGATGGACTGGGGGAACTGGGGGAACTGGGACACACTGGGATAGACTGGGACACACTGGGATAGACTGGGATAGACTGGGAGCGGTGCGGGGAGAGATCGCGGAGAGGAGACGTGCTGACCCTGCACTACACGGTACGGACTGGGATGGACTGGGGGAACTGGGGGAACTGGGATAGACTGGGACACACTGGGATAGACTGGGACACACTGGGACACACTGGGACACACTGGGATAGACTGGGACACACTGGGATAGACTGGGAGGGACTGGGAGGGACTGGGGCACACACTGCTCCATACCAGTCCATACTGGTCCATACCGGTCCATACTGGTCCATACCAGTCCATACTGGTCCGTACTGGTCCGTACTGGTCCATACCGGTCCATACTGGTCCGTACTGGTCCGTACCGGTCCATACTGGTCCGTACTGGTCCGTACTGGTCCATACTGGTCCATACCGGTCCGTACTGGTCCGTACTGGTCCATACTGGTCCGCACCGGTCCGTACCGGTCCATACTGGTCCGTACCGGTCCATACTGGTCCATACTGGTCCATACCGGTTCGTACCGGTCCATACTGGTCCATACTGGTCCATACTGGTCCATACTGGTCCGTACTGGTCCGTACCGGTCCATACTGGTCCGTACCGGTCCGTACTGGTCCGTACTGGTCCATACTGGTCCATACTGGTCCATACCGGTCCGTACTGGTCCGTACCGGTCCATACCGGTCCATACTGGTCCATACTGGTCCGTACTGGTCCGTACTGGTCCGTACCGGTCCATACTGGTCCATACTGGTCCATACTGGTCCGTACTGGTCCGTACTGGTCCGTACTGGTCCATACTGGTCCATACTGGTCCACACTGGTCCATACCGGTCCGTACCGGTCCATACCGGTCCATACCGGTCCATACCGGTCCATACTGGTCCATACTGGTCCATACTGGTCCGTACTGGTCCGTACCGGTCCATACTGGTCCGTACTGGTCCATACCGGTCCATACCGGTCCATACTGGTCCGTACTGGTCCATACCGGTCCATACTGGTCCGTACCGGTCCATACCGGTCCATACTGGTCCGTACTGGTCCATACTGGTCCATACTGGTGCAGGGCACGCTGGAGGACGGGACCCCCTTTGACAGCAGCCTGAGCCGGGAGCAGCCGTTCGTGTTCTCCCTGGGCACCGGGCAGGTCATCAAGGGCTGGGACCAGGGGCTGCTGGGGTGAGTGACCCTGAGTGACCCTGAGTGACCACTGAGTGACCACTGACCAACCCTGACCACCCTGAGTGACCACTGAGTGACCACTGACCATCACTGACCATCCCTGACCATCCCTGAGTGACCACTGACCAACCCTGACCATCCCTGACCATCCCCTGAGTGACCACTGAGTGACCACTGACCAACTGACCATCCCTGAGTGACCACTGAGTGACCAACTGACCATCCCTGAGTGACCACTGAGTGACCACTGACCATCCCTGACCATCCCTGACCATCACTGACCACCCTGAGTGACCCCTGAGTGACCAACTGACCCCTGACTCTCGGATTTTGGGGAGAATTCTGGGGATTTGGGGGGTGAATTCTGGGGATTTTGGGACTCTGTGATTTTTGGGGTGAATTCTGGGGATTTTGGGGTGAATTCCGGGGATTTTGGGACTCTGTGATTTTTGGGGTGAATTCCGGGGATTTTGGGGTGAATTCCGGGGATTTTGGGGTGAATTCCGGGGATTTTGGGACTCTGTGATTTTTGGGGTGAATTCCGGCGATTTTGGCCCCCCTGACCCCCCCCCTGCCCCCAGGATGTGCGAGGGGGAGAAGAGGAAGCTGGTGATCCCCCCGGAGCTGGGTGAGACCCCAAAACTGACAGGAAACGGGGGCAAAACCCCAAAATTTGGGGGGAAATCCCAAAAATGGGGGGGGAAAAACCCCAAAATTTGGGTGGGAAATCCCAAAAACGGGGGGAAAACCCCAAAATTTGGGGGGAAATCCCAAAAATGGGGGGGAAAAACCCCAAAATTTGGGTGGGAACGAAAAAAAAACCAGGGGGGAAACCCCCAAAATTTGGGTGGGAAATCCCAAAAATGGGGGGAAAACCCCAAAATTTGGGTGGGAAATCCCAAAAACGGGGGGAAACCCCAAAATTTGGGTGGGAAATCCCAAAAACGGGGGGAAAACCCCAAAAATTTGGGTGGGAACGAAAAAAAAACGGGGGGGAAAACCCAAAAATTTGGGAGGGAATAAAAAAAATGGGGGGAAATCCCAAAAATTTGGGTGGGAAATCCCAAAAATTGGGGGAAGGAGACCCTGAAATGGGGGGAGGGGAGGAAAAAACCCCGAAAAGAAACCCCAAAAATTGGGGGAGGGACCCTAAAAATGGGGAAAAACCCCAAAAATTGGCAGAGGGACCCTAAAAATGGGGAAAATTGTCCCTAAAATGGGGGAGACCCTAAAAATGGGGAAAAACCCAAAAATTGGGGGGGGGAACCCCCAAAATGCCCCCGTGACCCCTCCCCCCCCCCAGGGTACGGGGACCGAGGAGCCCCCCCAAAAATCCCAGGTGAGCCCTGCCCCCCCCCAAAGGGGATTTTGGGTAAAAGTGGGGAATTTGGGGTTTGGGAGGGATTTCGGGGATTTTGGGGGATTCTGAGGGGGTTTTGGGGATTTTTGGGGGGGATTTTTGGGTAATTTTGGGAGGGGTTTTGGGACAATTTTCCGTTAATTTTGGGGTTCCGTGGAGCGAATTTTAAAGTGAATTCGAGGCTGGTTTTGGGGTGATTTTGGGGTGAATTTAGGAGCAATTGTTTGGGGTGATTTTGGGGGTGATTTTGGGGTGATTTTCGGGGGGATTTTTGGGGGGGATTTTGGGTAATTTCAGGGTAATTTTGGGGTGGTTTTGGGGGATTTTGGGGTGACTTTGGGGTGGTTTTTGGGGTAATTTCGGGGTGGTTTTGGGGGGGATTTTGGGGCAATTTTGGGGGGAATTTTAGGGCAATTTTCGAGATGATTTTTGGGGGGATTTTGGGGGTAATTTCGGGGGGATGTTTGGGGGATTTGGGGTAATTTCAGGGTAATTTTGGGGGGGGGGTTTGGGGTAATTTCGGGGTAATTTTGGGGTGATTTTTTAGGTAATTTCAGGGTAATTGGGGGGGGGGGTTTGGGGTAATTTCAGGGTAATTTTGGGGGGAATTTTTGGGATAATTTTGGGGGGATTTCAGGGTAATTTTGGGAGGATTTTTGGGGTAATTTCAGGGTAATTTTGGGGGGATTTCAGGGTAATTTTGGGGGGATTTTTGGGATAATTTTGGGGGGATTTCAGGGTAATTTTGGGAGGATTTTTGGGGTAATTTCAGGGTAATTTTGGGGGGATTTTTGGGGTAATTTTGGGGGGATTTCAGGGTAATTTTGGGGGGATTTTTGGATAATTTTGGGGTAATTTTGGGGTAATTTCAGGGTAATTTTGGGGGGAATTTTTTGGGGTAATTTCAGGGTAATTTTGGGGGGATTTTTGGGATAATTTCAGGGTAATTTCAGAGTAATTTTGGGGGGATTTTTGGGGTAATTTCAGGGTAATTTTGGGGGGATTTTTGGGATAATTTTGGGGTAATTTCAGGGTAATTTTGGGGGGGATTTTTGGGATAATTTCGGGGTAATTTTGGGGTAATTTCGGGCTCATTTGGGTGTGGTTTCGGGGCGCTGACCCCCCCGTTTTTAGGGGGGGCCGTGCTGATTTTCGAGGTGGAGCTGCTGAAGATCGAGCGGCGCCCGGAGCTTTAGGGGGACCCCAAAACCCCCAGAATTTCCCCCAAATTTCCCCCAAACCCTTCCCCCCTTCCAAACCCGGGATTTTGGGGTCCCCCCCCGGTTTTTTTTTGGGGGGGAGTTTTTTGTGGGGAAGCCCCCAAATTTTGGGGCCAATAAAGGGTTAAACCCAAAGGTTTTTGGTGCTGGGTTTTTGTTTTGGGGGCGAGAAAGGACAAAAAAGGAAAATGTCAAAGTTGCTTTTATTAAACCCATATAAAAACAACCCCAACCCCCCCCCGCCCGTGGAATTTAAAAAAAAACTAAAATAAAAAACCCCAAAAAGCCCCAAATTCCCCCCAAAATCCCTCCCAGGACCCCCCAAAGCCGGTGGGGGAGGGGGGGGTGATTATCTCTGCAGGGGGGGGCCCCAAAAACGGAGGAGCCCCCCCAAAATGGGGGGTGGGGGCGGGGCTGGGGGGTCCCCCGGGATTTTGGGGGGAATTCCCCCGGTTTTGGGGTCATTTCTTCTGGGGGGTGTTGAGTTTCTGCATCCCCCGAATCTTCTCCAGGAGATCCCCCACAAATGCCTGGGGGGGGGGGGGAAGGGGGGGTCAGGGGGACCCCAAAATCCTTCGGGGGTCCCCAAAATCACCCAGCCCCAAATCCCCCCAAAATCCCCCCCGAAACGGCCCCAAAATCCCCCCCGAAACGGCCCCAAATCCCCCCAAAATGGCCCCAAATCCCCCCCGAAACGGCCCCAAATCCCCCCAAAATGGCCCCAAATCCCCCCAAAATGGCCCCAAATCCCCCCCGAAACGGCCCCAAAATGGCCCCAAAATCCCCCCTGAAATGGCCCCAAAATCTCCCCCAAAATGGCCCCAAAATCCCCCCCGAAACGGCCCCAAATCCCCCCAAAATGGCCCCAAATCCCCCCAAAATGGCCCCAAAATCCCCCCCGAAACGGCCCCAAATCCCCCCAAAATGGCCCCAAATCCCCCCAAAATGGCCCCAAAATCCCCCCCCGAAACGGCCCCGAAATGGCCCCAAAATCCCCCCCGAAATGGTCCCAAAATCCCCCCCGAAATGGCCTCAAACTCCCCCCAAAATTGCCCCAAAAATTGCCCCAAAAATTGCCCAAAATTGCCCAAAATTGCCCCCAAATGGCCCCAAACTCCCCCAAATTGCCCAAATTCCCCCAAAAATCCCTTGCAAAAATCCCCCCCAAACCTCCCCAGAATCCCTCCCAAAATTCCCCCAAAATCTCCCCGAAATTCCCCCCAAATCCCCCCCACCCAAAAAAGGAACCCAGAATCCCCAAACTGCCCCAAATCCCCCAAAATTGCCCCAAAATCCCCCAAAATTGCCCCAAAATCCCCCAAATTGCCCCAAATCACCCTCCCCAAATTGCCCCAAAATTGCCCCAATTCTCCCCCAAAATGCCCCAGAATTGCCCTAAAATCCCCCCAAAATCCCCCCCAAATTGCCCCAAAATCCCTCAAAGTCCCCAAATTGCCCAAAACCCCCCAAATTTGCCCCAAACTGGCGCTCACCTCGGTGGGTTTGTAACAGTCAACGAGGATCTCCTGGGGGGGGAGGGGGGGTCAGGATTTGGGGTCCCCCAAAATTGGGGGGGGGTCCCTGAACCCCCCCCAGGCCCCTCCCCCACAGCCACGCCCGGATTTGGGGCATTTTGGGGAATTTGGGGCATTTTGGGGTAATTTTGGGGGATTTGGGGCATTTTGGGGATTTGGGGGATTTTGGGGGATTTGGGGGGGGATTTTGGGGTAATTTTGGGGTAATTTTGGGGGATTTCAGGGGGATTTTGGGGTTCGTTGCTGGGAGGGACCCCCAGGGGATTTTGGGAATTTTTGGGGCTCATTTTGGGGAGATTTTTGGGTGATTTGGGGGCGGATTTCACGGGGCATTCATCGGTGCTGATTTTGGAGAAATTTTTGGGATCATTTTTGAGACTGATTTTGGGGTGATTTTGATGTGGTTTTCGGGATGATTTTGGGGCGATTTTTGGGATATTTGGGGTGATTTTGGGGTGATTTTGGGGTAATTTTGATGTGATTTTTGGGATTGATTCTGGGGTGATTTTGATGTGGTTTTCGGGATGATTTTGGGGCGATTTTTGGGATATTTGGGGTGATTTTGGGGTGATTTTGGGGTGATTTTGGGGTGATTTTGATGTGGTTTTTGGGATGATTTTGGGGCGATTTTTGGGATATTTGGGGTGATTTTGGGGTGATTTTGGGGTGATTTTGATGTGGTTTTTGGGATGATTTTGGGGCGATTTTTGGGATATTTGGGGTGATTTTGGGGTGATATCTGCGATGACTCTGGGGATGATTTTGGGTGGTTTCAGTGGTTTTCGGGTGGTTTCCGGTCGTGTTGTGGTTATTTCAGGAGATTTTGGGCGGTTTTGGGCTGTTTCAGGCGGTTTTGGGGTTTTTCAGGTGGTTTCCGGTGGTTTTGGGTGATTTCAGAACGATTTTGGGGTTATTTTGGCTGATTGTGGAACGAATTTGGGCAGCTTTGGCTGCTTTGGGTGGTTTTGAGGTTATTTAGGGTGATTTTGGGATGATTTTGGGGTGATTTTGGCTGTTTTTAGGGACGATTTTGGGGTGATTTTGGGTAATTTTGGCCGGTTTTGGGCATTGATGGTGGTTTCCGGGGTGGGTTTTGACTGGTTTTGGCCATTTCAGGGTGATTTGGGGATGATTTTTGCTGGTTTTGTCTGGTTTGGGCCATTTTTGGCCATTTCAGGTTGGTTTCAGGGTGGTTTTTGGCCATTTCAGGGTATTTTTTTGGCCATTTCAGGGTAATTTTTTTTGCCATTTTTGGTGATTTCAGGGTATTTTTTTGGCCATTTTTGGCAGTTTCAGGGTGGTTTTTTTGCCATTTTTGGCCGTTTCAGGGTATTTTTTTGGCTGTTTTTGGTGATTTCGGGGTATTTTTTTGGCCATTTTTGGCAGTTTCAGGGTGGTTTTTTTGGCCGTTTTTGGTGATTTCGGGGTGGTTTTTTGGCCGTTTTTCTCTGTTTTTGCCCATTTTTGCCCATTTTTGCCCGTTTTTGGCCGTTCTTGCCCACCTGCACGCGGGCGCTGCGGGGCGCCGTCGCTCTCCATGTCCAGCAGCTCGTCCACGTCGATCTCCAGCTCCGGGATCTCCTCCTCCTGGGGACCCCAAAAAACCCCAAAATCAGGGAGGGGACCCAAAAAAACCCCAAAATCAGGGGGGGAACCCAAAAAAAACCCAAAATCAGGGGGGGAACCTCACAAGAAGATTTTGGGTGAATTTGAGGTGATTTTGGGGTGATTTTTGAGATGGTTTTGAGGTGATTTGGGGGCAATTTTGGGGATGGTTTTGAGATAATTTCGGGATGGTTTTGAGGCTGATTTTTGAGGCGATTTGGGGTGACTTAGGGACAGTTTTGAGGTGAATTTGGGGTGATTTTGGGGATGGTTCTGAGGAGATTTTGGGCACGGTTTTGGGGTGATTTTGGGGTGATTTTGAGGAGGTTTTGGGGATGATTTTTGAGGTGATTTGGGGTAATTTTGGGCACGGTTTTGGGGTGATTTTGGGGTGATTCTTGGCGCTGGTTTGGGATGATTTTAGGGTCCTGCCGTGTCCCCGGTGCCCCGTCCCCGTCCCCGTTCCCCCTCCCCAGTTCCCATTCCCCATTCCCCGTTCCCGTTCCCCATTCCCCATTCCCGTTCCCGTTCCCATTCCCCGTCCCCGTTCCCCATTCCCCATCCCCGTTCCCCATTCCCGTTCCCATTCCCCATTCCCGTTCCCGTTCCCCATTCCCCGTTCCCGTTCCTCCGTTCCCGTTCCCGTTCCCCATTCCCCGTTCCCCGTCCCCGTTCCCCGTTCCCATTCCCCGTTCCCCGTTCCCCATTCCCCGTTCCCGTTCCCCATTCCCCGTTCCCGTTCCCCATTCCCCATCCCCGTTCCCCATTCCCCGTTCCCGTTCCCGTTCCCCATTCCCCGTTCCCGTTCCCCATCCCCGTTCCCGTTCCCCGTTCCCATTCCCCGTTCCCCGTTCCCGTTCCCGTTCCCCGTTCCCCGTTCCCATTCCCCGATCCCCGTTCCCGTTCCCCATTCCCTTCCCGTTCCCGTTCCCGTCCCCGTTCCCCGTTCCCCGTTCCCGTTCCCCATCCCGTTCCCCGTTCCCGTTCCCCATTCCCCGTTCCCGTTCCCCATTCCCCGTTCCCGTTCCCCATTCCCCGTTCCCGTTCCCGTTCCCCATTCCCCGTTCCCATTCCCCGTTCCCGTTCCCGTTCCCATTCCCCGTTCCCGTTCCCCCGTTCCCGTTCCCGTTCCCGTTCCCCATTCCCCGTTCCCGTTCCCCATTCCCCATTCCCATTCCCCATCCCCATCCCCGTTCCCGTTCCCGTTCCCGGTACCGGGCAGTCGTAGAGCGCCGTCAGCTGCCCCAGGATCCACTCCTCGAGGTGGAGGCGCTTGCGGAGCTCGCGGCGGTCGTAGCGCACCGTGACCTTCCCGCGGCCCCGCCCCGGGCCCTCCTCCGGTGCCGCCGCCGCCGCGCGGGCGCGAAGCAGACGCGGGGCCCGCCCTGCCCGGGGGCGGCTCCGCCCGGCACCGCCACCGGCACCGGGGCCCGGGGCCGCCGCGCGGCTCCGCCATGCCGGGACCACCGACCGGAAGCGGCCACGCCCCCGCCGGGGCCACGCCCACCCCGCCGGGGCCACGCCCACCCCGCGCGCGCCGCCGCCGCGGGGGCCCCTTTGTGTGGCGGCCACGCCCACCGAGGCCGCGCCCACACTGAGCCACGCCCCATTCGACCATAGCAGCCCCCCCGCTGCTTTGGCCACGCCCACATATCAACACAGCCACGCCCCCTCATGGACACACCCAGGTCGGGTCACGCCCAGTTCCGGTCCCGCCCTCCCGCTTCGGCCACGCCCCTCAGGACACACCTGGTTAGACCACGCCCCTCCCTGGCCACGCCCCCGTCCCGGTCAGCGATGGCGGCGCCGCTCCCGGTCCCGGGGTCGGGTCCGGTCCCGGGTTCTGTCCCCGGTTCTGTCCCGGCCCCGGGTCCCGCTCCGGGTCCGGGTTCGGGTTCGGGTCCGGGTCCGGGGTCCGGGTCCGGTCCCGGTTCCGGATCCCGCTCCGGGTCCGTTCCCGGTTCCGGTCCCGGTCCCGTCCGCGCTCCCGCTGGAGCCGCCGCGCGTGCCCGAGCTGCTGGTGCGGGGCAGCAAATTCATCCGCTGGGAGGAGGTGAGAGACCCCAAAACCGCCCCAAATCACCCCCAAATCACCCCAAAAATCACCCCCAAATCACCCCGAAATCACCCCCAAATCACCCCAAAAATCAGCCCGAAATCACCCCCAAATCACCCCAAAAATCTCCCCGAAATCACCCCAAAAATCACCCCAAAAATCACCCCAAAAATCTCCCCGAAATCACCCAAAATCACCCCGAAATCACCCCCAAATCACCCCGAAATCACCCAAAAATCACCCCAAAAATCACCCCGAAATCACCCCCAAATCACCCCAAAAATCACCCCCAAATAACCCCAAAAATTACCCCAAAAATCACCCCAAAAATCATCCCGATAATTACTCCAAAAATTATCCCAAAACCACCCCAAAAATCACCCCCCCAAAATCACCCCCAAATATCCCCGAAATCACCCCAAAATCGCCCCAAAATTCCTCCCAAATTCCCCCAATTCGCTCCCCCCCCCGTGACCCCAATTCCTGACCTGACCCCGATTTGGGGCCAAAAACCGCGAAATTGGGTCCTGTCCCGCCCCGAGCCCTCGGGACCCCCAAATCTCCCAATTTCACCCCAAAATCTCCCCCCCGGGGTTTGGGGGGTCCTGGGGGGATTTGGGGTCTCTGGGGGGGAAATTTTAAATAATTTGGGGTTCCTGGGGGGGTCCGGGGGGTTACGGGTTTTTGGGGGGCATTTTTGGGGATTTTTGGGGGTTTTTGGGGGCGTTGGGGAGGATTTTGGGGTTTTGGGGGTGGGGCTTGGGGCTTTTGGGGTTTTTTTGGGGCAACTTTGGGGGAGTTTGGGGTTTTTTTGGGGGGGTTTTATTGGGGTTTCGGGGGGGCTTGGTTTTGGGGGTTTTGGGGGCTTTTTGGGGTGGTTATGGGGGTTTTTGGGGGGCTCAGGAGGTTTTGGGTGTTTTTGGGGTGTTTTGGGGGTGTTTTGGGGTGTTTTGGGGTGGTTTTTGGGGTGTTTTTTGGGGTGGTTTTTGGGGTGTTTTTGGGGTGGTTTTGGGTGGTTTTTGGGGTGTTTTGGGTGGTTTTTGGGGTGGTTTTGGGGTGTTTTTTGGGGTGGTTTTTGGGGTGTTTTGGGGTGTTTTGGGGTGGTTTTTGGGGTGGTTTTGGGGGCTCAGGCGTTTTTGGGGCCCCCCAGGAGCCCCCCAGCCACACCCCGGTGACGCTCAGGGTCGACCCCGATGGATTCTTCCTCTACTGGACGGGGCCCAGCGCGGTGAGAGCCCAAAGGGACCCAAAAAAACCCCAAATTACCCCCAAAAGTGACCCCAAAAGTGACCCTAAAAGTGTCCCCAAAAGTGACCCCAAAAGTGACCCCAAAGTGACCCCAAAGTGACCCCAAAGTACCTTGAAAGTGACCCAAAAGTGCCCTGAAAACGGCCCTGAAATGGCCCCAAAAGTGCCCCAGAAAGTGGCCCCAAAACCACCCCGAAAGTGACCCCAAAGTTGCCCTTAAGGGGCCCCCCAAATTGGCCCCAAATTCCCCAGGATTGACCCCAAAAGTGCCATGGAAGTGCCCCTTAAGGGACCCCAAACTGGCCCCAAAATGACCCCGAGAGTGACCCCAAAGTGACCCCAAAAACGGCCCCAAAGTGACCCCAAAAACGGCCCTGAAACGACCCCAGAGACCCCAAAAGTGCCCCCAAAATGGCCCCAAAATGACCCCAAAACCACCCCGAAAGTGACCCCAAAATTTACCCCGAAAGTGACCCAAAACGGCCCCAACCCCCCCAAAACGGCCCCAAAAGCCCCAAATTCGCCCCAAATTCCCCCCCCGTCCCCTCCCCCCCTTATCAGCCCCCCCCAGCCGGAATTTGGGGCCCCTCCCCCCCCCCCGCCGGATGCGGGGTCCCCTGGGAGGGGGGGGGGGGAGGGGGGGGAGGGGGGCGGCTTTTCCCACGCCCCTCCCCCACCCTGGCCCCGGAAATGCCCCCGCCCCTCCCCCACCCGGAAACGGCTCCGTTTGGGGGTCCCGAGCCCATTTTGGGGGGTCCCGGAGCCATTTTTGGGGTCCCTGACCCCATTTTTGGGTTCCTGACCCCATTTTAGGGTTTCTGACCCATTTTGGGGGGTTCTGACCTGATTTTGGGTCCTAACCCAATTTTTGGGGTCCCTCACCCATTTTTGGGGTCCCTGACCCAATTTTTGGGGTCCCTCACCCATTTTTGGGGTCCCTCACCCATTTTCTGGGGTCCCTAACCCGATTTTGGGGTCCCTGACCCATTTTTGGGGTTCCTAACCCGATTTTTGGGGTCCCGCAGGAGGTGGAGCTGCTGGACCTGTGCAGTGTCCGGGACACCCGGACCGGGCGCTTCGCCCGCGCCCCCAAGGTGGGACCCCGAAACCTGGGGGGGTTTTGGGGGGATTTGGGGGTCCTGGAGGGATTTGGGGGGTCCTGGGGGGATTTGGGGGGGTCCTGGGGGGATTTTGGGGGGATTTTTGGGGGATTTTGGGGGGTCCTGGGGGATTTTGGGGCGGGGGGTGCCACCCCGATTTTGGGCTCTCCCGGGGTGCTCTGGGCGCTTTTTTGGGGTTCCTGGTCCCGTTTTGGGCGGATTTGGGCCCATTTTGGGTCCGTTTGGGGCTCTCTGGCTCAGGACCCCCGCACCAGGACGCTCTGGATTTTGGGGTGCCCGGGGGCATTTTGGGTGAATTTGGGGTGAATTTGGGGTGAATTTTGGGTTCATTTTGGGATTTCTGACACAGGGACCCCCGCACCAGGGCCGCCCTCAGTTTCGGGGTATTTTGGGTCCATTTTTTACCCGTTTTTGGCCCATTTTGGGGCTCTGTGACACAGGACCCTCGCACGAGGGCCGCCCTCGGTTTCGGGTATTTTGGGTCCATTTTTCACCCGTTTTTTACCCGTTTTTGGCCCATTTTGGGGCTCTGTGACACAGGACCCTCGCACCAGGCCGCCCTCAGTTTCGGGGTGCACGGGGGTATTTTGGGCCCGTTTTTACCCGTTTTTCACCCTTTTTTCGCCCATTTTGGGGCTCCCTGTTCAGGACCCCCGCACCAGGGCCGCGCTCGGTTTCGGGGTGCCCGGGGGTCCCCCTCCCCAGCGCCTCCTGACCGTGGTCACGGCCCCGACCTCGTCACCCTCGGCTTCCTCAACCTGGTGGCCGTGCAGGACGGCGAGGCCCAGGTGGGCGGGGGGTTCGGGGGGGGCTTGGGGGGTTTTGGGGCGAATTCGGGGGTTTGGGAGACCCGGCCGCGGTCTCGGGGCGGTTTGGGGTTTGGAACCTTTGGGGGCGATTTCGGGGCGATTTCGGGGCATTTTGGGGGGACCCAGGGTTGGTTTTGGGGTGGTCTGGGGGCAATTTTGGGGCTTTTTGGGGGGGGGGACTGGGGGGTTTTGGGGAGATTTTGGGGGATTTGGGAAGGGTTGGGGCTGCTGAGACCACCCTGGGTGTGGGAGGGATTTTGGGGGGGTTTGGGGGGGAATTTGGGGTTTTTTGGGGGGGTTTTTGGGGGGGAATTCAGGTTTTTTTGGGGGGTTTTTGGGGGTTGGGGAGGTTTTTTGAGGGTTTTTGGGGGGGGAATTTTGGTTTTTTTGGGGGGTTTTTGGGGGGGATTTTTGGGGGGAATTTGGGGTTTTTTGGGGGGGCTTTTTGGGGGGAATTTGGGGTTTTTGGGGGGGGATTTTTGGGGGGAATTTGGGTTTTTTTTGGGGGGGAATTTGGGGTTTTTTTGGGGGGGATTTTTGGGGGGGAATTTGGGTTTTTTTTGGGGGGGAATTTGGGGTTTTTTTGGGGGGGGATTTTTGGGGGGAATTTGGGGTTTTTTGGGGGCGCTTTTGGGGGGAATTTGGGGTTTTTTTGGGGGTGTTTTTTGAGGGGTTTTTGGGGGGGAATTTGGGGTTTTTTTGGGAGGTTTTTGGGGTGTTCTGGTCCCCAAACTGGGGCGTGGCAGGTGTGGACAGAGGAGCTGTTCCGGTTGGCCACGAACATCCTGGCCCGGAATCCATCCCGGAACACGCTGCTCCGGAAGGCGTGGGTACCCCAAAACCCCCCAGAATCACCCCAAAACCAGCCCAAAACCACCCCAAAACCACCCCAAAACCCCCCAAAACCAGCCCTGGAACCGCCCCAGAATCATCCACAAAACCACCCCGGAATTAACCCAAAATCCCTCCCCGAAACTCTCAGAACTGCCTCAAAATCAGCCCAAAAGTCGCCCCCAAATCTCTCACAAAATTCCTCTCAAATCCTCCCCAATTCTGCAAAAACCACCCCAAAAATCTCCTTAAAGTCCCCTCAAACTCCTGCCGGAAATTTCCCTGAAAGTTACCCCAAATTCTCCTCAGAATCCCCACAGGAGCCACCCCAAAATCCCTCCCAAAATGCCCTGAAAATTGCTCAAAATCCTCCCCAAAATCCTCCCCAAAAATCACCCAAAAAAATTCTCTAAAACCACCCCCGAACCCTCCCTGAAACCCTTCCCAAAACCCCTCGAAATTCCCTCACAATCCTCCCCACGGTCGCTCAAAAATCTTCCCAAAATCCCCCCCAAAAATTCCCCTTAAATTTTCCTGAGTCTTGCCCGAAATCACCCCCAAAACGCCCCAAAACGCCCCAAAACGCCCCAAAACGCCCCAAAACGCCCCAAAACCCCAACGCCCCAAATGCCCCAAATGCCCAAAACGCACCCAAATGGAACCTTCCCCAAATTTTCACCGAAATCCCCCCGAATGCCCCCAAATTCCCCGTCCCAGGTACACGAAGCTGACGCTGCAGCTGAACCCGGACGGGCGGATCCCGGTCAAGAAGTGAGGGAACCCGAAAATTTCGGGATTTTCTCTTCCCCCCCTAAATCGAATCCCCCAAACCTTGGGGACCCCTCCCCGAATTTGGGGGTGTTTTTTTTTGGGTCCCCATCCCGAAATTTTGGGTTTTTTTTGGCAGCATCCTGAAGATGTTCTCGGCCGACAAGAAGAGGGCGGAGGCGGCGCTGGAGTCCTGCGGGCTGGGCTGCGGCCGGGTGGGCCCAAAACGGGGAAAGACGAAATTTGGGGGGTCCCAAAAAATGGGGGGGTCCCAAAATTTGGGATCCTCATAAAATTGGGGGGGGGGGGGGGGTCCCCAAAAATGGGGGGGTCTCAAGAAATGGGGGGGTCCCACAATTGGGGAGGGCGGGGTCTCAAAAAATTGGGGATCCCAAAATTTGGGATCCTCATAAAATTGGGGGGGGGTCCCCCAAAAATGGGGGGGGGGTCCCAAGAAATGGGGGGGGTCCCAAAAAATGGGGGGGGTCTCAAGAAATGGGGGGGTCCCCACAGTTGGGGAGGGCGGGGTCTCAAAAAAATTGGGGAATCCCAAAATTTGGGATCCTGATAAAATTGGGGGGGGGGTCCCAAAAAATGGGGGCGGGGGGTCCTCAAAAAAAACTGAGGATTCCGAAAGTGGAGATGCTGAAATCGGGGATGCGAAAAATTTGGGATCTGTTAAAAAAAACAAACGGGGAACCCCAAAACTGGGGGTGCTGAAATTGCGGAGCGCGAAATTTGGGGTCCCCCAAAAAAACGAGGAGGAACCCCAAAATCAAGGGTCCCGGAAAATGGGGGCCCTAAAATTTGGGGTGCCCAAAAAAATCGGGGATCCCAAAAACTGCAGGGTTTTGGAGCTGGTTTTTGGGGTTTTTTTGGGGTTTTTTGCGTTCTGGGGTTTTTGGGTCGGTTTTTTGGAGTTTTTTGGGGTTTTTGGGGGTTTTTGTGGTTCTGGGGTTTTTGGGGTCCGTTTTTGGGGTTTTTGGGGTGATTTTGGGGGTTTTTGGGTTCCGGGGTTTTTGGGGTCGTTTTTTGGGGTTTTTTGGGGTGATTTTTGGGGTTTTTGGGGTCCCCAGGGCGCCGCCATCCCCCTGGAGCTGTTCCCATTCGAGACCTTCTGGAGGTTTCTGAGCAAACTCTGCCTGAGGCCGGAGCTGGACAAGATCCTGCTGGAGATGTGAGACCCCAAATCCCCCCCAAAATCCCCCCAAAATCCCCCCAAAATCCCCCCAAAACCCCCCAAAATCCCCAAAATCCCCCCCAAAACCCCCCCAAAATCCCCAAAATCCCCCAAAATCCCCCCCAAAATCCCCCCCAAAATCCCCCCAAAACCCCCCCAAAACCCCCAAAATCCCCAAAATCCCCAAAATCCCCCCAAAATCCCCCCCAAAATCCCCCCCAAATCCCCCCCCCAAAATCCCCCCCAAAATCCCCCCCAAAATCCCCCCCCAAAATCCCCCCCCAAAACCCCTCCAAAATCCCCCCCAAAATCCCCCCAAAAATCCCCCCCCAAAACCCCTCCCAAAATCCCCCCCAAAATCCCCCAAAATCCCCCCCAAATCCCCCCCCAAAATCCCCCCCAAAATCCCCCCCAAAATCCCCCCCAAAATCCCCCCAAAATCCCCCCCAAATCCCCCCCAAAACCCCCCCAAATCCCCCCCCAAAATCCCCCCAAAATCCCCCCCCAAACTCCCCCAAAATCCCCCCCCAAAATCCCCCCCAAAATCCCCCCAAAATCCCCCCCCCAGATCCCCAAAATCCCCAAAATCCCCCCAAACCCCCCAAAACCCCCGGATTTGTTTTGGGATTTGTTCTGGTTTTGGGGCCGTTCCCGTGCTGATTTTTGGGGTTTTTGGGGCGTTTTTTTTTTTTTTTTTGTGATTTTTTTTTGGTGTTTTTGGGCCGTTCCCACGCCAATTTTGGGGTGTTTTGGGGGTGTTTTGGGCTGGTTTTTGGGGTGATTTCTCAGATTTCTTTTCGGTTTCGGGGCCGTTCCCGCGCTGATCGTTGGGGTTGGGTTTTTTTGGGTTTGTTTTGGTTTCGTGCCCATTTTTTGGGTTTTTGGGGCGGGTTTTTTTTGTGATTTCTTTATGTTTTTGGGGCCGTTCCCGTGCCCATTTTTTGGGGTGAATTTGCTGTTTTTCGGGGTGAATTTGCTGTGGTTTTCGGGTGAATTAGCTGTGTTTTTGGGGTGAATTTGCTGTGTTTTCGGTGTGAATTTGCTGTGTTTTCGGTGTGAATTTGCTGTGTTTTTGGGGTGAATTTGCTGTGTTTTTGGGGTGGATTTGCTGTGTTTTTGGGGTGAATTTGCTCTGTTTTTGGGGTGAATTTGCTAGTTTTTCAGGGTGAATTTGCTGTGTTTTTGGGGTGAATTTGCTGTGTTTTTGGGGTGAATTTGCTCTGTTTTTGGGGTGAATTTGCTCTGTTTTTGGGGTGAATTTGCTGTGGTTTTTCGGGGTGAATTTGCTGTGTTTTCGGTGTGAATTTGCCGTGTTTTTGGGGTGAAAAATTTGCTCTGTTTTTGGGGTGAATTTGCCGTGTTTTTGGGGTGAATTTGCTGTGTTTTCGGTGTGAATTTGCCGTGTTTTTGGGGTGAATTTGCTGTGTTTTTTGGGGTGAATTTGCTGGTTTTTCAGGGTGAATTTGCTCTGTGTTTTCGGTGTGAATTTGCCGTGTTTTGGGGTGAATTTGCTGGGTTTTTTGGGATGAATTTGCTCTGTTTTTGGGGTGAATTTGCCGTGTTTTGGTGTGAATTTGCCGTGTTTTTGGGGTGAATTTGCCGTGGTTTTGGGGTGAATTTGCTCTGTTTTTTCGGTGTGAATTTGCCGTGTTTTTTCGGTGTGAATTTGCCGTGTTTTTGGGGTGAATTTGCTGTTTTTCAGGCTGAATTTGCTGGTTTTTCAGGGTGAATTTGCTGTGTTTTTTGGGTGAATTTGCGTGTTTTCGGTGTGAATTTGCCGTGTTTTTGGGGTGAATTTGCTGGTTTTTCAGGGTGAATTTGCTCTGTGTTTTTGGGGTGAATTTGCCGTGTTTTTGGGGTGAATTTGCTGTGTTTTGGCTCCGCAGCGGGGCGGCGGGGAAGCCGTACGTCAGCCGGGAGCAGCTGCGGGATTTCGTCAACTCCCGGCAGAGAGACCCCAGACTCAACGAGGTTCTGTTCCCCCCGCTGGACCCCGCGGGCGCCCAGGCCCTCATCGAGCGCTACGAACCCAGCAGCACCTTCAGGGAGAGGGGTACGGGAATTTGGGCGAAATCCGGGGATTTTGGGGCATTCCGGGGTGGTTTGGGGTGATTTGGGGCGATTTGGGGCAGTTTTGGGGCTCCTGTTCCCCCCGCTGGACCCCCAGGCCCTGATTGAGCGCTACGAACCCAGCAGCACCTTCAGGGAGAGGGGTACGGGAATTTGGGGCGAAATCCGGGGATTTTGGGGCATTTGGGTGATTTGGGGTGATTTGGGGTGAATTTGGGTGTATTTTGGGGGTGATTTTGGGCGGTTTTGGATCACTGGTCAGCTGTCCCTCAAGGGGTGATTTTGGGTGTATTGTGGGGTGATTTTGGGTGTATTTTGGGGTTGGTTTTGGGGTGATTTT